>NW_017192779.1:0-10113 GCF_001704415.2 Capra hircus
AAACCGGGGCTCCTCTGGATGTGGCGGGACTCTCGTGCTTCCTCTGGAGAAGAGACGGGTATGTCGGGGAATTCTTGAGTTGCAGCAAGGGTGTGAAGGACCCTTTGGAAGTTCCCGATGTTAGATGTGATTAGCCTCGAGAGCCCTCAGCGGAAATGGGCCTCATCTCGACTGGAGGGGAGAACCTGGATTTTCCGAGTTGCGGCAGGTGCTCTTGACTTACGACGGGGACCTCATGGACCCGCTCTGGTGACCTCAGGAAAGGCCAGTCCCCATGCGAGTTGCTAGGGGGCTGTCGCTGTTCCTCCCGTCGATGCCAGGGCCTAAGACCTTGTGTGGAGTCGGGCCGGAACCTGAGGATTCCTCTCCAGGCTGACATGCATCTTGGGGTACTTCTGGAGTCTCCCAGGGGAGTCAGTCCTCGTCTCGAGTGGGGCATGCACGTGTGCTTTCCTCCCGAGCTGTAGCAGCAGTGTCACGCTTCCCGTCGCGTGGATCAAGGGATCTGTGGCTTTCCCTCGAGGCTGTCCCACGGCTTTCCCACAGGGGCTGTCCCACGTGCCACCGTGGTGTGAGTCGATCCTCGGCATGAAAGTCGAAGCAGTGCAGGGAAAACAGGATCCTCTGGAATGGACGAGACATCTGGGGCTCTGGAATGGTGGCACGACCCTGAGTTCCTCTCGCCTTTCCTGTGCAGAGCGCCTCCTCTTGAGATGCGTCGGGAACGTCGGGAATTCTTTCCCGAGGAAGCAGGGAAGGATCCCTCATCTCGAGCTTGGAGGCGGAAACGGAGCTCCTCTGGAGGAGGCCGGACCCTCGTGCTTCCTCTGGAGTGGAGACGGGTATATCAGGGAACCTCCTGAGTTGTAGCAAGGGTGTGTAGGACCCTTTGGAAGTTCCAGAGTTTAGGTGTGATTACTCTCGAGACGCCGCAGAGAAAATGGGCCTCATCTCGACTGGCGCAGAGAACCTCCTGGATTTTCTCGAGTTGCGGCAGGTGCTCTCGACATACGACCGTGACCTCAGGGACAGTGTAGCAGATGTGTCACGCTTCCCGTCGCGGGGATCAAGGGATCTGTGGCTTTCCCACGAGGCTTTCCCACAGGGCTGTCCCACGTGCCACCATGGTGTGAGTGGATCCTCGGCGTGAAAGTCGAGGCATTGAGGGGAAAACAGGTTCCTCTGAAATGGACTGAGATATCTGGGGGACTCTTGGAATGGTGGCACGACCCTGGAGTTCCTCTCTCCTTTCCTATTGAGAGCCCTTGCTCTTGAGAGGCCACGGGAACGCTGAAAAATCTTTCCTGACTAAGCAGGATAGGATCCCTCATCTCGAGCTACCAGGCGGAAACGGGGTTCCTCTGGATGTGGGCGGGACCCTCGTGCTTCCTCTCGAGTGGAGACGGGTATGTCGGGGAACTTCTTGAGTTGCAGCAAGGGTGTGAAGGACCCTTTGGAAGTTCCAGAGGTTAGGTGTGATTAGCCTCGAGAAGCCTCAGCTGAAATGGGCCTCATCTCGCCTGGAGGGGAGAACCTCCTGGATTTTCTCGAGTTGCGGCAGGTGCTCTGGACTTAAGACGGGGACCTCAGGGACCCGCTCTGGTGGCCTCAGGAAAGGCCAGTCCCCATGCAGGTTGCTAGAGGGCCTCTCGGGATTCCTCTCCCGTCGATGCCTGGGCCTAAGACCTTGTGTGGAGTCAGTGTCAGAACCTGAGGATACCTCTCCAGTGCTGACATGAATCTTGGGGCAGTTCTGGAGTCTCCCCAGGGGAGTCAGTCCTCGTCTCGAGTGGGGGCATGCTTGTGCGCTTTCCTCCCGAGATGTAGCAGGAGTGTTATGCTTCCCTTCGCGTGGATCAAGGGATCTGTGGCTTTCCCTCGAGGCTTACCCACCAGGGTTTCCCACGAGGCTTTACCACAGGGCTATCCCACGTGCCACCGTTGTGTGAGTCAACCCTCGGCTTGAAAGTGGAGGCAGTGCCAGGAAAACAGGTTTCCCTGGAATGGACTGAGACATCTGGGGGACTCTGGGAATGGTGGCACGACCCTGGAGTTCCTCTCGCCTTTCCTGTGAAGAGCGCCCCTCTTGAGCTGCTATGGCAAGTCTGGGAATTCATTCCCGACCACGCAGGGAAAGGATCCCTCCTCTCGAGCTATGAGGCGGAAAAGGGGCTCCTCTGGATGTGGGCGGGGCTCTCGTGCTTCCTCTTGAGTGGAGACGGGTATGTCGGGAAACTTCTTGAGTTGCAGCAAGGATGTGAAGGACCCTTTGGAAGTTCCAGAAGTTAGGTGTGATTAGCCTCGAGACGCCTCATTGGAAATGGGCCTCATCTCACCTGGACGGGAGAACCTCCTGGATTTTCTCGAGTTGGGGCCGGTGCTCTCGACTTACGACGGGGATCTCAGGGACCCGCTCTGGTGGCCTCAGGAAAGGCCAGTCCCCATGCGAGTTGCTCGGAGGCCTCTCGGGATTCCTCTCCCGTCGATGCCGGGGCCTATGACCTTGTGTAGAGTCGGTGCCGGAACCTGAGGATTACTCTCCATTGCTGATATGGATCCTGGGGTACTTCTGGAGTCTCCCCAGGGGGGTCAGTCCTCGTTTCGAGTGGGGCCATGCACGTGTGCTTTTCTCCCGAGCTGTAGCAGCAGTGTCACGCTTCCCTTCGCGTGGATCAAGGGATCTGTGGCTTTCCCTCGAGGCATTCCCACGAGGCTTTCCCACGAGGCTTTCCCACAGGGCTGTCCCACGTGCCACCGTGGTGTGAGTCGATCCTCGGCTTGAAAGTCGAGGCAGTGCAGGTAATACAGGTTTCCCTGGAGTGGACTGAGACATCTGGGGGACTCTGGGAATGATTGCACGACCCTGGAGTTCCTCTCGCCTTTCCTGTGGAGAGCGCCTCCTCTTGAGATACGACAGGACCGCCGGGAATTCTTTCCCGAACACGCAGGGAAAGGATCCCTCCTCTGAGCTAGGAGGCGGAAACGGGTCTCCTCTGGATGTGGGCGGGACTCTCTTGCTTCCTCTCGAGTGGAGACGGGTATGTCGGGGAACTTCTTGAGTTGCAGCAAGGGTGTGAAGGACCCTTTGGAAGTTCCAGAGGTTAGGTGTGATTAACCTCGAGATGCCTCAGAGAAATGGGCCTCATCTCGCCTGGAGGGGAGAACCTCCTGGATTTTCTCGAGTTGCGGCAGGTGCTCTCGACTTACAACGGGGACATCAGGGACCAGCTCTGGTGGCCTCAGGAACGGCCAGTCATCATGCGAGTTGCTCAGGGGCCTCTCGGGATTCCTCTCCCTTCGATGCCTGGGCCTAAGACCTTGTGTGGAGTCAGTGTCAGAACTTGAGGATACCTCTCCAGTGCTGACATGAATCTTGGGGTACTTCTGGAGTCTCCCCAGGGGATTCAGTCCTCGTCTCGAGGGGGTCATGCTCGGGCGCTTTCCTCCCGAGATGTAGCAGCAGTGTTATGCTTCCCTTCGCGTGAATCAAGGGATCTGTGGCTTTCCCTCGAGGCTGTCCCACGAGGCTTTCCCACAGGGCTCTCCCACGTGCCACTGTGGTGTGAGTCGATCCTCGGCATGAAAGTCGAAGCAGTGCAGGGAAAACAGGATCCTCTGGAATGGACGGAGACATCTGGGGGCTCTTGGAATTGTGGCACGACCCATGAGTTCCTCTCGCCTTTCCTGTGCAGCGCACCTCCTCTTGAGATGCGTCGGAAACGTCGGAAATTCTTTCCCGAGGAAGCAGGGAAGGATCCCTCATCTCGAGCTTGGAGGCGGAAACGGAGCTCTTCTGGAGGAGGCCGGACGCTCGTGCTTCTTCTGGAGTGGAGACGGGTATATCGGGGAACCTCCTGAGTTGTAGCAAGGGTGTGTAGGACCCTTTGGAAGTTCCAGAGTTTAGGTGTGATTACTCTCGAGACACCGCAGAGAAAATGGGCCTCATCTCGAATGGAGCAGAGAACCTCCTGGATTTTCTCGAGTTGCAGCAGGTGCTCTCGACATACGACCGTGACCTCAGGGACAGTGTAGCAGATGTGTCACGCTTCCCGTCGCCGGGATCAAGGGATCTGTGGCTTTCCCACGAGGCTTTCCCACAGGGCTGTCCCACGTGCCACCATTGTGTGAGTGGATCCTCGGCGTGAAAGTCGAGGCATTGCAGGGAAAACAGGTTCCTCTGAAATGGACTGAGATATCTGGGGGACTCTTGGAATGGTGGCACGACCCTGGAGTTCCTCTCTCCTTTCCTATTGAGAGCCCTTGATCTTGAGAGGCCACGGGAACGCTGAAAAATCTTTCCTGACTAAGCAGGATAGGATCCCTCATCTCGAGCTACCAGGCGGAAACGGGGTTCCTCTGGATGTGGGCGGACCCTCGTGCTTCCTCTCGAGTGGAGACGGGTATGTCGGGGAACTTCTTCAGTTGCAGCAAGGACCCTTTTGAATTTCCAGAGTTTAGGTGTGATGAGCCACCAGACGCCTCAGAGGAAATGGGCCTCATCTCGCCTGGAGCGGAGAACCTCCTGGATTTTCTAGAGTTGAGCAGGGTCTCTCGAGTTACGACGGGGACCTCAGGAACCCGCTCTGGTGGCCTCAGGAAAGGCCAGTGCCCATGGGAGTTGCAAGGGGGCCTTTCGGGATTCCTCTCCCGTCGATGTCGGGGCCTAAGACCTTGTGTGGAGTCGGGGCTGGAACCTGAGGATTCCTCTCCAGTGCTGACATGGATCTTGGGGTACTTCTGGAGTCTCTCCTGGGAAGTCGGTGCTCATCTCGTGTGGGGGCATGCACGTGAGCTTTCCTCACGAACTGTAGCAGCAGTGTCACACTTCCCGTCGCGGGGATTAAGGGATCTGTGGCTTTCCCTCGAGGCGTTCCGACGAGGCTTTCCCACAGGGCTGTCCCACGTGGGACATGCCATGGTGGAGTGAGTGGATCCTCGGCGTGAAAGTAGAGGCAGTGCAGGGAAAACAAGTTCCTCTGGAATGGACTGAGACATCTGGGGGTCCCTTGGAATTGTGGCACGACACTGGGTTTTCTCTCGCCTTTCCTGTTGAGAGCGCCTCTTCTTGAGATGCGACGGGAAAGCCGGGAATTCTTTCCAGACGAAGCAGGAAAAGAATCCCTAATCTCAAGCTACGAGGTGGAAACCAGGCTCCTCTGGATGTGGGCGGGACCCTCGTGCTTCCTCTCGAGTGGAGACTGGTATGTCAGGGAACTTCTTGAGTTGCAGCAAGCCTGTGAAGGACCCTTTGGAAGTTCCAGAGGTTAGGTGTGATTAGCCTCGAGACGCCTCATTGGAAATGGGCCTCATCTCCCCTGGAGGGGAGAACCTCCTGGATTTTCTCGAGTTGCGGCAGGTGCTCTCGACTTACGACTGGGACCTCAGGGACCCGCTCTGGTGGCCTCAGGAAAGGCCAGTCCCCATGCGAGTTGCTCAGGGGCCTCTCGGGATTCCTCTCCCGTCGATGCCGGGGCCGAAGACCTTGTTTGGAGTCGGTGCCGGAACCTGAGGATTCCTCTCCAGTGCTGACATGGATCTTGGCGTACTTCTGGAGTCTCCCAAGCTTGCGTCAGTCCTCGGCTCGAGTGGGGTCATGCACGTGCGCTTTCCTCCCGAGGGGTAGCAGCAGTGTCACGCTTCCCTTCTCGTGGATCAAGGAATCTGTGGCTTTCCCTGGAGTCTTTCCCATGAGGCTTTCCCACAGGGCTATTCCACTTGCCACCATGGTGTGAGTCGATACTCGGCGTGAAACTCGAACCAGTGCAGGGAAAACAGGAACCTCCTTCCCCACAGTAGGGGATACACTGTCCCCTTGGGCGGGTATCTCCAGGGCACTCGCGCTGGGGGTTGCCCGCGGAGGTGCGGGCCTCAGGCTCCACGTGAGAAAAGCCCCAAATGGCATTAGCTGCCAGTCCAGACGCTGGCCCCTCAGGTCTCTGGCCGGAGCCTTGGGCTCCAGGCAACTCAAAGCCCTCGGGGTGGCACTCTGGGACTGCTGTAGGGAAAGGATGCCAAGAGCCCACGGAGGAGTTGGGGAGGGGCATGGGGGAAACGGAGGCGAGGACAGTGAGGGATCTAGGTGGAGGCGCTGGAGAGAGCGTCTGGTGTCCCGGAATGCCTCGGAGGAGCCAGCGGGGACAGTCGAGGCCCAGGGACCTGTGGAATGTGAAAAGGCGGGAAATCCCAGAGCAATGCAGGCTGGGAAAGGGGGCGTTGGTGGCCAATTCAAAGGGACCTAGGGGCGTTTCCTGGGCGGTGAGTTCCCTTGGCACTGCTGAGGGCCCCTGATTGATCCACTCAGGTTGAACCCACCCCCCCGCTGCGAGGGAGGGCCACAAACCAAAGCCCCGAACTGCCCGCCCACCCCAACGGGGATCTTGGCGGTCCAGGGCACAGCCGTGCCCGGGAAAAGCCCACTCGCTCCACGGGACTTCGTCCAGGGTCTCTGCTTGGAAAGAGGCCAGGGGCGGCCCCCTCCATCTACCCACCCAAACCCTATTGACGTCAATGGTGGCGGAGACGCCTCCCGTTCTCCAGAGTCCTGAGCTGCTGGGTCCCCGCCCACTCGGCCAGCAGTCTGCAGCGTGCCCGTGTGCCTCTCCCACCATGGCTTCCTCCGGCTCCTCCAGCACCTCAAGCGGTACGTTTGCCCTCGGTCCCTGTGGTCGGATCACATCTCAGGGGATTTGCGGGTGGCCTGGGCAAGGGCTCTCGGCAATGTGTTGACCCCCCCTCCCACCCGAGAACGGCTGGGACCCATCGGCCAGGCCCGGGGTTCCGAGGCGTCAGGTGTGCCCAAATTCGGAGGGCGTGGCATCGTTCGTTCATCTTGCTCCTTTGGCACACACATGGCTTCTCCGTTCTCTTTTCTGGGAAGACAGTGTTGTTTCAGGGGGCGTGCTGCGGGGGGGCGGGGCCGGGTTGGGGGTGGTGGGAGCGGTGCTTTGCTGGGATGAGGCCCTTTATCCTCACATCTTCATGTGGGAATGGGAGTCGGGGAGCTCTGTGGCCTTGCTGCCTTCAGTGGCTTCCTCTGCACAGGGGCCTAGTGGCTTCTGCCTTTTGTCAGGCGTTACGGGGTTTGGGCTTCGCTTTGGTGGCCTTGGCCTTTGCCTTGGCCTGGGCCTTGGCCTTGCCTTGCCTTTTGCTTGCTTGCCTTGCCTTGGAACTTGGCCTTGACCCTTGAACTTGAACTTGACTTGAACTTGACTTGAACTTGAACTTGACCTTGACCTTGACCTTGACCTTGACCTTGAACTTGAACTTGAACTTGAACCTTGACCTTGAACTTGAACTTGAACTTGACTTTGAACTTGACCTTGACCTTGAAACTTGAACTTGAACTTGACTTGGACCTTGACCTTGACTTGACCTTGAAACGGGAGACCTCGAGATTTGCTCAGAGCACCGGAGGTCCAGAAGCAGGGCCCTGTATCTCCCCTTCCCTTTGTGATCATTGCAAAGACATTCCTAGCTGATAGCGGGAGTGCCCCTGAAGAAGCAAGCAGTGGGAGTGTGTTTGACACGACTGTGTGCCTTCCTGGCCTCAGCTCCACAAGGGGCCTTTCCTCTCGAAGTAGGCCCCATGTCCCCTTGGGGAGGGTGTCATGCCTCTTTTCTCCTCACTGCCAAAGGGTGGAGCCAAGCTCGCTCTGTCAGAGGTACAAAAACAGCAATTGAATGGATTTTCAAGCTCTTGCTAGGCTGCACCCTTTCAGGGCCCACTTTACTGAAACAGGTGCTCTGTGGCCCCTGGTTGGGTATGCAGGTTCACAAACAGGGTGAGATCCTGTCCAAGCCAAGAATTTTCCTGAAAGACCTAGGCTCACTAGAGCTCTCCTCCAGAGCAAAGGGGATAGAGGAGATGTATGGAGGAGTCTTTGCCTTTCCCTGTGAGTGTGGGGCTAGTCCCTACGGCCCCAAGCTCAGGGATAACTGCCTCTAAGAAAGGAATGGCAAGAAGCGCTATTCTTGGAGGTTGGGACAGGGAGTTCGCAGCATGTGGGGAAAGAAAGACTTCTTCGGGGAAGAAGAGGCAACCACCGGGGGTGTGTTTGCAAGCCTCTATTTGGAAGGAACAGGTTTGCTTATACAACTCAAGACCTCCAGATCTGCTCAGAGGACTGAAGTTCCAGAGACAGGGCCATGTATCTCCCCTTCCCTTTGAGATCCTTGCAAAGACATTCCTAGCAGATCGTGGGAGTGCCCATGAAGAAGCAAGCAGCGGGAGTGTGCTTGACATCACTGGCTGCCTACCTGGGCTCAGCTCCTCAAGGGGCCTTTCTCTCCTGGTAGGCCCTATGTCCCCTTTGGGAGAGGGTGGTGCCCTCTTCCCTCCACACTGCCAAAGGGTGGAGGTGGAGCAAACTCGTTCTCTCCGAGGTAAAAAAAAAAAGACAAATTGGATGGATTTTTAAGCTCTTGCTATGCTGCACCCCTCCAGGACCCACTCGAGCAAAACAGGTGCCCTGTGGCCCCTAGGTCGGGTATGCAGGTTCACACACCGGGTGGGATCCCGTCAAAGCCAAGAATTTTCCTGACAGACCTAGGCTCACTAGAGCTCTCCTCCAGAGGAAAGGGGACAGAAAAGACGTGTGTGTGGAGGTGGCTCTGCCTTTCCAGGTCCCAATCTCAGGGATAACTGCCCCTAAGAAAGGAACTGCTGCTGCTGCTAAGTTGCTTCAGTCGTGTTCGACTCTGTGCGACGCCATAGACGGTAGCCCACTAGGCTCCCCCGTCCCTGGGATTCTCCAGGCAAGAACAGTAAGTGGGTTGCCATTGCCTTCTCCAATGCATGAAAGTGAAAATGAAAGTGCAGTCGCTCAGTCGTGTCCGACCCTCAGCGACCCCACGGACTGCAGCCTACCAGGCTTCTCCGTCCATAGGATTTTCTGAAAGGAACTGCAAGAAGCGCTTTTCCAGGAGGCTGGGAAAGGGAGTTCGCAGGATGTGGGGAAGAGAGCCTCCTTCGGGAAGAATAGGCGGCCACTTGTTTTGTGTTGCAAACCTCTATTTGGAAGGAACAGGTTAGCTTATACAAAGGGACCTCCAGATCTGCTCAGAGGACCAAAGTTGCAGAGGCAGGTCGGTGTATTTTCCCTTCACTTTGCGATCCTTGCAAAGACATTCCTTGCTGATAGATGATTCAGCAAGGGCCTTTGAGACTGTTGTTTTCTTTCCTAGGTTCAAAGATTCCTTCAGTTCCTAATATAGATATCCTAGAAATTATCTGACATCCGTGAAAATCTGATATGTCCTGGTCAAATGCTGTCAGTTTAATTCCAGTTATCATATTAAAGCATTTCAAGTCGCAGCAGTGACCAGATTACATTGTCAATTTCTATTTAATCAGGTTTTAACCATGTCCTCTATGGTTTCACACGATGCCTTTGCAGAAATACTGCTACTTCAAGATATATGGAATATACTTTTTTAAGCTTACCGATAATTTGTTTGTTTGTTTGTTTGTCTTCTGGTAAGCTGGTACCAGATGGAATTTAGTCTCCTCTCTAGGTTAAGAGAAAAAGTTTTTTAGAATGCAATTTTTGATAACAGACTATGGATTTCTTTACCTTTCATTGATTTATAATTGTTTTCATCATCTGTTTTTTACTTCGGTAAAGTAAAGAAGCCTTATTTAAGATTTTGGTACATGTAGGATGGACTAAGCTTTCCCCACTCTTGCAAGTTCCCTTAACCCTTTCAGATTCTTCTCGTGGGACCAAGATCTCACTTTCCTCCAGAGGGACAATCCAAGCTTTTTATTAGTTGATCTGCCCTGACATCAGAGTCCATTTGAGCACGAGTTGGCCTATAATTTAGGCATGAAACTATGACTACATAAAGAAAAGGTGACTTTATGATTCAGGGATGGCCATGATATGCCTTGCACTTCAGAGAAAATGGGTTAAAATGATTTTTTTTTCTTCAAAACTGCACAGCCAGTTCTTTCAGCATATGCAATTGAAAACATCTAGTCATTAGGTCAGTTTTCATTCCAATCCCAAAGAAAGGCAATGACAAAGAATATTCAAGCTGCTGCACAATTGCACTCATCTCACACACTAGTAAAGTAATGCTCAAAATTCTCCAAGTTCACATGAACTGTGAACT
>NW_017192780.1:0-10113 GCF_001704415.2 Capra hircus
GAGAGGAACACGAGAGTCCCGCGCACTTCCAGAGTGGCCCCGTTTCCGCTGCTAGCTCGAGAGGAGGGATCCTTTCCCTGTGTGGTCGGGAAAGAATTCCTAGCGTTCCCGTCGCATCTCAAGAGGAGGCGCTCTCCAGAGGAAGGCGAGAGGAACTCCAGGATCAGGCCCCATTCCCAGAGTCCCCAGAATTCTCAGTTTATTCCAGGGAAACCTGTTTTCCCTGCACTGCTTCGACTTTCAAGCCGAGGATCAACTCACACCCACGGTGGCACGTGGGACAGCCCTTTGGGAAAAGCCTCATGGGAAAGCCTTCTGGGAAAGCCTTTGAGGGAAAGCCGCAGATCCCTTGATCCACGCGAAGGGAAGCATGACACTGCTGCTACAGCTCGGGAGGAAAGCGCACGTGCATCGCCCCACTCGAGACGAGGACTGACTCCACTGGGGAGACTCCAGAAGTACCCCAAGATCCATGTCAGCACTGGAGAGGAATCCTCAGGTTCCGGCACTGACTTCACACGAGGTTTTAGGCCCCAGCATCGACGGGTGAGGAACCCGAGAGGCCCCCCCGAGAGCCCCCGAGCAACTCGAAAGGGGACTGGCCTTTCCTGAGGCCACCAGAGCGGGTCCCAGAGGTCCCCGTCGTAAGTCGAGAGCACCTGCCACAAATCGAGAAAATCCAGGAGGTTCTCCCCTCCAGGCGAGATGAGGCCCATTTCCTCTGAGGCGTCTCGAGGCTAATCACATCTAACATGTGGAACTTCCAAAGGGTCCTTCACCCCTTGCTACAACTCAAGAAGTTCCCCGACATACCCGTCTCCACTCGAGAGGAAGCACGAGAGTCCCGCCCACATCCAGAGGAGCCCCGTTTCCGCCTCCTAGCTCGAGAGGAAGGATCCTTTCCCTGCGTGGTCGGGAAAGAATTCCCAGTGTTCCCGTCCCATCTCAAGAGGAGGCGCTCTCCACAGGAAAGTCGAGAGGAACTCCTGGGGCGTGCCACCATTCCCAGAGTCCCCCAGATGTCTCAGTCCATTCCAGGGAAACCTGTTTTCCCTGCACTGCCTCGTCTTTCAAGCGAGGATCGACTCACACCTCGGTGGTACGTGGGACAGCCCTGTGGGAAAGCCTCGTGGGAAAGCCTCGAGGGAAAGCCCCTGAACCCTTGATCCACGCAAAGGGAATCTCGACACTGCTGCTACAGCTCCGGAGGAAAGCGCACGTGCATGCCCCCAGTCGAGACGCGGACTGACTCCCCTGGGGAGACTCCAGAAGTACCCAAGATCCATGTCAGCACTGGAGAGGAATCCTCAGGTTCCGGCACCGACTCCACACAAGGTCTTAGGCACTATAATCGATGGGAGAGGAATCCCGAGAGGCCCCCGAGCAACTCGCATGGGGACTGGCCTTTCCTGAGGCCAACAGAGCGGGTCCCTGAGGTCCCCGTTGTAAGACGAGAGCACCTGCCGCAACTCGAGAACATCCAGGAGGTGCTCCCCTCCAGGCGAGATGAGGCCCATTTCCGCTGAGGCGTCTCGATGCTAATCACACCTAACCTCTGGAACTTCCAAATGGTCCTTCACACGATTGCTGCAACTCAAGAAGTTCCCCAACATAACCGTCTCCACTTGAGAGGAAGCACGAGATCCCGGCCACATCCAGAGGAGCCCCATTTCCGTCTCCTAACTCGAGAGGAGGGATCCTTGCCATGCGTTGTCCGGAAAGAATTCCCGGCGTTCCCGTCGCATCTCAAGAGGAGGCGCTCTCCACAGGAAAGGTGAGAGGAACTCCAGGGTCGTGCCACCATTCCCAGAGTCAACCAGATGTCTCCGTCCATTCCAGGGAAACCTGTTTTCCCTGCACTGCCTCGACTTTCAAGCCGAGGATCAACTCACACCACGGTGGCACGTGGGACAGCCCTGTGGGAAAGCCTCGTGGGAAAGCCTCGTGGGAAAGCCTCGAGGGAAAGCCACAGATCCGTTGATCCACGGGAAGGGAAGGGTGACACTTCTGCTACAGCTCGTGAAGAAAGCCCACGTGCATGCCCCACTCGAGACGAGGACTGACTCCCCTGGGGAGACTCCAGAAGTACCCCAAGATCCATGTCAGCACTGAAGAGGAATCCTCAGGTTCCGGCACCGACTCCACACAAGGTCTTAGGCCCTAGCAATCGATGGGAGAGGAATCCCGAGAGGCCCCCGAGCAACTCGCATGGGGACTGGCCTTTCCCGAGGCCACCAGAGCGGGTCCCTGAGGTCCCCGTCTTAAGTCGAGAGGACCTGCTGCAACTCGAGAAAATCCAGGAGGTTCTCCCCTCCAGGCGAGATGAGGCCCATTTCCGCTGAGGCGTCTCGAGGCTATTCACACCTAAACTCTGGAACTTCCAAGGGGTCCTTCACACCCTTGCTCCAACTCAAGAAGTGCCGCGAGATTCCCGTCTCCACTCAAGAGGGAGCACGAGAGTCCCGCCTACATCCAGAGGAGCCCCGTGTCCGACTCCTAGCTCGAGAGGAGGGATCCTTTCCCTGCGTGGTCGGGAAAGAATTCCCGGCGTTCCCGTCGCATCTCAAGTGGAGGCGCTCTCCACAGGAAAGGCGAGAGGAACTCCAGGGTCGTGCCACATTCCCAGAGTCCGCTAGATGTCTCAGTCCATTCCAGGGAAAACTGTTTTCCCTGCACTGCCTCGACCTTCAAGCCGAAAGATCGACTCACACCACCGGTGGCAGGTGAGACAGCCCTGTAGGAAAGCCTCGTGGGAAACCCTCGGGGAAAGCCTCAAGGGAAAGCCACAGATCCCATGATCAACGCGAAGGGTAGCGTGAAACTGCTGCTAAAGCTCGCGAGGTAAGCGTACGTGCATTCCCCCACTCGAGACGAGGACTGACTCCCCTGGGGAGACTCCACAAGTACCCCCAGATCCATTTCACACTGGAGAGAAATCCTCAGGTTCCGGCATCGACTCCACACAAGGTCTTAGGCCCCGGCATCGACGGGAGAGGAATCCCTAGAGGCCCCCAAGCCACTCGAATGGGGACTGGCCTTTCTCTAAGGCCAGCAGAGCGGGTCCCTGAGGTCCCCGTCGTAAGTCTAGAGCACCTGCTGCAACTCGAGAAAATCTAGGAGGTTCTGCCCTCCAGGCGAGATGAGGCCCATTTCCGCTGAGGCGTCTCAAGGCTATTCTCACCTAAACTCTGGAACTTCCAAAGGGTCCTTCACACCCTTGCTCCAACTCAAAAGTTCCGCGAGATTCCCGTCTCCACTCGAGAGGGAGCACGAGAGTCCCGCCTACATCCAGAGGAGCCCTTTTCCTCCTCCTAGCCCGACAGGAGGGATCCTTTCCCTGCGTGTTCGGAAAAGAATTCCCGGCGTTCCCGGTCACATCTCAAGAGGGGGCGCTTTCCACAGGAAAGGCGAGAGGAAATCCAGGGTCGTGCCACCATTCCTAGAGTCCCCCAGATGTCTCAGTCCATTCCAGCGAAGCCTGTTTCCCCGGCACTGCCTCGACTTTCAAACCGAGGATCGACTGACACCACTGTGGCACGTGGGATATCACTGTGGGAAATCCTCGTGGTAAAGCCTGGTGCGAAAGCGTCGTGGGAAAACGTCGTGGGAAAGCCTCGAGGGAAAGCCACAGATCCCTTGATCCTTTCGAAGGGAAGCTCAACATGCTGCTACAGCTCGGAGGAAAGTGCACGTGCATGCCCCCACTCGAGACGAGGACTGACTCCCCTGGGGAGACTCCAGAAGTACTCCAAGATACAAGTCAGCAATGGAGAGGAATCCTCACGTTTTGGCACAGACTCCACACAAGATCTTAGGTCCCGGCACCAACGGGAGAGGAATCCCGATAGGCCCGTGAGCAACTCGCATGGGGACTGGCCTTTCGTGAGGCCACAAGAGCGGGTCCATGATGTCCCGGTCGTAAGTCGAGAGCACCGGCTGCAACTCGAGAAAATCCAGGAGGTTCTCCTCTCCTGGCGAGATGAGGCCCATTTCCGCTGAGGCGTCTCGAGGCTAATCACACCTAAACTCTGGAACTTCCAAAGGGTCCTTCACACCGTTGCTGCAACTCAAGAAGTTCCCCGACATACCCGACTCCACTCGAGAGGAAGCACGAGAGTCCCGCCCACATCCAGAGGAGCCCCGTTTCCGCCTCCTAGCTCGAGAGGAGGGATCCTTTCCCTGCGTGGTCGGGAAAGAATTCCCGGTGTTCCCGTTGCATCTCAAGAGGAGGCACTCTCCACAGGAAAGGCGAGAGGAACTCCTGGGTCGTGCCACCATTCCCAGAGACCCCTGGATGTCTCAGTCCATTCCAGGGAAAACTGTTTTCCCTGCACTGCGTCAACTTTCAAGCCGAGGATCGACTCACACCTCGGTGGAACTTGGGACAGCCCTGTGGGAAAGCATCGTGGGAAAGCCTCGGGGAAAGCCTTGAGGGAAAGCCGCAGATCCCTTGATCCAAGCGAAAGGAAGCGTGAAACTGCTGCTACAGCTCGGGAGGAAAGCGCACGGGCATGTCCCCAATAGAGACAAGGACTGAGTCCCCTGGGGAGACTCCAGAAGTACCCCAGGAACCATGTCAGCACTGGAGAGGAATCCTCAGGTTCCGGCACCGACTCCACACTAGGTATTAGGAGCCGGCATCGACGGGAGAGGATCTCGAGAGGCCCCCGAGCAATTCGCAAGGGTACTGGCCTTTCCTGAGGCCACCAGAGCGGGTCCCTGAGGCCCACGTCGTAATTCGAGAGCACCTGCCGCAACTCGAGAACGTCCAGGAGGTTCTCCCCTCCAGGCGAGATGAGGCCCATTTCCGCTGAGGCATCTCGAGGCTAATCGCATCTAACATCTGGAACTTCCAAAGTGTTCATCACACCCTTGCTGCAACTCAAGAAGTTACCCGACATACAAGTATCCACTCGAGAGGAAGCACGAGAGTCACTCCCACATCCAGAGGAGCCCCATTTCCACCTCCTAGCCCGAGAGGAGGGATCCTTTCCCTGCGTGGTCGGGAAAGAATTCCCGGCGTTCCCAACGCATCTCAAGAGGAGGCGCTCTCCACAGGAAAGGCGAGAGGAACTCCAGGGTCGTATCACCATTCCCAGAGTCGCCCAGATGTCTCAGTGCATTCCAGGGAAACCTGTTTTCCCTGCACTGCCTCGACTTTCAAGCCGAGGATGGACTCACACCACGGTGTCACGTGGGACAGCCCCGTGGGAAAGCCTCGTGGGAAAGACTCGTGGGAAAGCCTCGTGGGAAAGCCTCGAGGGAAAGCCCCTGATCCCATGATCCACGCGAAGGGAAGCGCGACACTGCTGCTAGAGCTCGGAAGGAAAGCGCACGTGCATGCCCCCACTCGAGTAGAGGTCTGACTGCACTGGGAGACGCCAGAAGTCCCCCAAGATCCATGTCAGCACGGGAGAGGAATCCTCAGGTTCCAGCACCGACTCCACACAAGATCTTAGGCCCCGGCATCGACGGGAGAGGAATACCGAGAGGACCCAGAGCAACTCGCATGGGGACTGGCCTTTCCTGAGGCCACCACAGCGGGTCCCTGAGGTCCCCGTCGGAAGTCGAGAGCACCTGCCGCAACTCGAGAAAATCCAGGAGGTTCTCCCCTCCAGGCGAGCTGAGTCCCATTTCCGCTGAGGCGTCTCGAGGCTATTCACACCTAAACTCTGGAACTTCCAAGGGGTCCTTCACACCCCTTGCTCCAACTCAAGAAGTGCCGCGAGATTCCCGTCTCCACTCAAGAGGGAGCACGAGAGTCCCGCCTACATCCAGAGGAGCCCCGTGTCCGACTCCTAGCTCGAGAGGAGGGATCCTTTCCCTGCGTGGTCAGGAAAGAATTCCCGGCGTTCCCGTCGCATCTCAAGTGGAGGCGCTCTCCACAGGAAAGGCGAGAGGAACTCCAGGGTCGTGCCACATTCCCAGAGTCCGCTAGATGTCTCAGTCCATTCCAGGGAAAACTGTTTTCCCTGCACTGCCTCGACCTTCAAGCCGAAGATCGACTCACACCACGGTGGCAGGTGGGACAGCCCTGTAGGAAAGCCTCGTGGGAAACCCTCGGGGAAAGCCTCAAGGGAAAGCCACAGATCCCATGATCAACGCGAAGGGTAGCGTGAAACTGCTGCTAAAGCTCGCGAGGTAAGCGTACGTGCATTCCCCCACTCGAGACGAGGACTGACTCCCCTGCGGAGACTCCACAAGTACCCCCAGATCCATTTCACACTGGAGAGAAATCCTCAGGTTCCGGCATCGACTCCACACAAGGTCTTAGGCCCCGGCATCGACGGGAGAGGAATCCCTAGAGGCCCCCAAGCCACTCGAATGGGGACTGGCCTTTTCTGAGGCCAGCAGAGCGGGTCCCTGAGGTCCCCGTCGTAAGTCTAGAGCACCTGCTGCAACTCGAGAAAAATCTAGGAGGTTCTGCCCTCCAGGCGCGATGAGGCCCATTTCCGCTGAGGCGTCTCAAGGCTATTCTCACCTAAACTCTGGAACTTCCAAAGGGTCCTTCACACCCTTGCTCCAACTCAAAAGTTCCGCGAGATTCCCGTCTCCACTCGAGAGGGAGCACGAGAGTCCCGCCTACATCCAGAGGAGCCCTTTTCCTCCTCCTAGCCCGACAGGAGGGATCCTTTCCCTGCGTGTTCGGAAAAGAATTCCCCGGCGTTCCGGTCACATCTCAAGAGGGGGCGCTTTCCACAGGAAAGGCGAGAGGAAATCCAGGGTCGTGCCACCATTCCTAGAGTCCCCCAGATGTCTCAGTCCATTCCAGCGAAGCCTGTTTCCCCGGCACTGCCTCGACTTTCAAACCGAGGATCGACTGACACCACTGTGGCACGTGGGATAACACTGTGGAAAATCCTCGTGGGAAAGCCTGGTGCGAAAGCGTCGTGGGAAAACGTCGTGGGAAAGCCTCGAGGGAAAGCCACAGATCCCTTGATCCTTTCGAAGGGAAGCTCAACACTGCTGCTACAGCTCGGAGGAAAGTGCACGTGCATGCCCCCACTCGAGACGAGGACTGACTCCCCTGGGGAGACTCCAGAAGTACTCCAAGATACAAGTCAGCAATGGAGAGGAATCCTCACGTTTTGGCACAGACTCCACACAAGATCTTAGGTCCCGGCACCAACGGGAGAGGAATCCCGATAGGCCCGTGAGCAACTCGCATGGGGACTGGCCTTTCGTGAGGCCACAAGAGCGGGTCCATGATGTCCCGGTCGTAAGTCGAGAGCACCGGCTGCAACTCGAGAAAATCCAGGAGGTTCTCCTCTCCTGGCGAGATGAGGCCCATTTCCGCTGAGGCGTCTCGAGGCTAATCACACCTAAACTCTGGAACTTCCAAAGGGTCCTTCACACCCTTGCTGCAACTCAAGAAGTTCCCCGACATACCCGACTCCACTCGAGAGGAAGCACGAGAGTCCCGCCCACATCCAGAGGAGCCCCGTTTCCGCCTCCTAGCTCGAGAGGAGGGATCCTTTCCCTGCGTGGTCGGGAAAGAATTCCCGGTTTCCCGTTGCATCTCAAGAGGAGGCACTCTCCACAGGAAAGGCGAGAGGAACTCCTGGGTCGTGCCACATTCCAGAGACCCCTGGATGTCTCAGTCCATTCCAGGGAAAACTGTTTTCCCTGCACTGCGTCAACTTTCAAGCCGAGGATCGACTCACACCTCGGTGGAACTTGGGACAGCCCTGTGGGAAAGCATCGTGGGAAAGCCTCGGGAAAGCCTTGAGGGAAAGCCGCAGATCCCTTGATCCAAGCGAAGGAAGCGTGAAACTGCTGCTACAGCTCGGGAGGAAAGCGCACGGGCATGTCCCCAATAGAGACAAGGACTGAGTCCCCTGGGGAGACTCCAGAAGTACCCCAGGAACCATGTCAGCACTGGAGAGGAATCCTCAGGTTCCGGCACCGACTCCACACTAGGTATTAGGAGCCGGCATCGACGGGAGAGGATCTCGAGAGGCCCCGAGCAATTCGCAAGGGTACTGGCCTTTCCTGAGGCCACCAGAGCGGGTCCCTGAGGTCCACGTCGTAATTCGAGAGCACCTGCCGCAACTCGAGAACGTCCAGGAGGTTCTCCCCTCCAGGCGAGATGAGGCCCATTTCCGCTGAGGCATCTCGAGGCTAATCGCATCTAACATCTGGAACTTCCAAAGTGTTCATCACACCCTTGCTGCAACTCAAGAAGTTACCCGACATACAAGTATCCACTCGAGAGGAAGCACGAGAGTCCTCCCACATCCAGAGGAGCCCCATTTCCACCTCCTAGCCCGAGAGGAGGGATCATTTCCCTGCGTGGTCGGGAAAGAATTCCCGGCGTTCCCAACGCATCTCAAGAGGAGGCGCTCTCCACAGGAAAGGCGAGAGGAACTCCAGGGTCGTATCACCATTCCCAGAGTCGCCCAGATGTCTCAGTGCATTCCAGGGAAACCTGTTTTCCCTGCAGTGCCTCGACTTTCAAGCCGAGGATGGACTCACACCACGGTGTCACGTGGACAGCCCCGTGGGAAAGCCTCGTGGGAAAGACTCGTGGAAAGCCTCGTGGGAAAGCCTCGAGGGAAAGCCCCTGATCCCATGATCCACGCGAAGGGAAGCGCGACACTGCTGCTAGAGCTCGGAAGGAAAGCGCACGTGCATGCCCCCACTCGAGTAGAGGTCTGACTGCACTGGGAGACGCCAGAAGTCCCCCAAGATCCATGTCAGCACGGGAGAGGAATCCTCAGGTTCCAGCACCGACTCCACACAAGATCTTAGGCCCGGCATCGACGGGAGAGGAATACCGAGAGGACCCAGAGCAACTCACATGGGACTGGCCTTTCCTGAGGCCACCACAGCGGGTCCCTGAGGTCCCCCGTCGAAGTCGAGAGCACCTGCCGCAACTCGAGAAAATCCAGGAGGTTCTCCCCTCCAGGCGAGCTGAGTCCCATTTTCCGCTGAGGCGTCTCGAGGCTAATCACACCTAACCTCTGGAACTTCAAAAGGTCCTTCACACCCTAGCTGCAACTCAAGAAGTTTCACGACATACCCGTATCCACTCGAGAGGAAGCAGGAGAGTTCCGCCCACATCCAGAGAGCCCCGTTTCCGCCTCCTAGATCGAGGGAAGGGATCCTTTCCCTTCGTGGAAGTAAAAAGAATTCCCGGCGTTCCCGTCGCATCTCAAGAGGAGGCGCTCTCTCAAGGAAAAGCAACAGGAATTCCAGGGTCGTGCCACCATTCCCAGAGTCCCCCAGATGTCTCCGTCCATTCCAGGGAAACCTGTTTTCCCTACACTGCCTCGACTTTCAACCCGAGGATCGACTCACACCACGGTGGAACGTGGGACAGCCCTGTGTGAAATCCTGGTGGGAAAGCCAAGAGGGAAAGCCACAGATCCCTTGATCCACGCGAAGGGAAGCGTGACACTGCTGCTACACCTCGGGAGAAAGCGCACGTGAATGCCCCAACTCGTGACGAGGACTGACTCCCTGGGGAGACTCCAGAAGTACCCGAAGATCCATGTCAGCACTGAAGAGGAATCCTCAGGTTCTGCCACCCACTCCACACAAGATCTTAGGCCCCAGCATCGACGGGAGAAGAAATCCTGAGAGGCCCCCGTGCAACTTGCATGGGGACTGGCCTTTCCTGAGGCCACCAGAGCGGGTCCCTGAGGTCCCCGGCGTAAGTCGAGAGCACCTGCCACAACTCGAGAAAATCCAGGAGGTTCTCCCCCTCCAGGCGAGATGAGGCCCATTTCCGCTGAGGCGTCTCGAGGCAAATCACACCTAACCTCTGAACTTCCAAAGGTTACTTCACACCCTTGCTGCAACACAAGAATTTCCCTGACATACCCGTCTCCACTCGAGAGGAAGCACGAGAGTCCCGCCCACATCCAGAGGAGCCCCGTTTCCCCTCCTAGATCGAGAGGAGGGAACCTTCCCCTGCGTGGTCGGGAAAGAATTCCGGGCTTCGTCGAATCTCAAGCGGAGCGCTCTCCACAGGACGTGTGAGTCGATCCTCGCTTGAAAGTCGAGGCTAGTGCCAGGAAAACAGGTTTCCCTGGAATGGATGAGAGCAGTCTGGGGGACTCCTGGGAATGCTGGCACGACCCATTTGGAGTTCCTGCTCGGCCTTTGCCA
>NW_017192781.1:0-10113 GCF_001704415.2 Capra hircus
CGGAATTCTTTCCGCACACGCAGGGAAAGGATCCCTGCTCTTGAGCTTTGAGGCGAAACGGGGCTCCTCTGGATGTGGGCAGGACTCTCGTGCTTCCTCTCGAGAGGAGACGGGTATGTCGGGGATCTTCTTGAGCTGCAGCAAGGGTGTGAAGGACCTTTGGAAGTTCCAGAGGTTAGTGTGATTAGCCTCGAGCCCCCTCAGCGGAAATGGGCCTCATCTCGCCTGGAGGGGAGAACCTCCTGGATTTTCTCGAGTTGCGGCAGGTGTCTCGACTTACGACGGGGACCTCAGGGACCCGCTCTGGTGGCCTCAGGAAAGGCCAGTCCCATCGAGTGCTCGGGGGCCTCTCGGATTCCTCTCCCGTCGATGCCGGGCCTAAGACCTTGTGTGGAGTCGGTGCCGGAACCTGAGGATTCCTCTCCAGTGCTGACATGGATCTTGGGTACTTCTGCAGTCTCCCCAGGGGAGTCAGTCCTCCTCTCGAGTGGGGCATGCAGTGCGCTTTCCTCCCGAGCTGTAGCAGCAGTGTCACGCTTCCCTTCGCGTGGATCAAGGGATCTGTGTCTTTCCCTGAGGCTTTCCCATGAGGCTTTCCCACGAGGCTTTCCCACAGGGCTGTCCCACGTGCCACCGTGTGGTTGTCGATCTGGCTTGAAAGTCGAGGCAGTGCAGGGAAAACAGTTTCCCTTGAATGGACTGAGACATCTGGGGACTCTGGAATGTGGCACGACCTGGAGTTCCTCTCGCCTTTCCTGTGGAGAGCGCCTCCTCTTGAGATGGGACGGGAACGCCGGGAATTCTTTCCCCGACCACGCAGGGAAATGATCCTCCTCTCGAGCTAGGAGGCAAAACAGGCTCCTCTGGATGTGGGCGGGACTCGTGCTTCCTCTCAGTGAGACGGTTATGTCGGGGAACTTCTTGAGTTGCAGCAAGGGTGTGAAGGACCCTTTGGAAGTTCCAGAGGTTAGGTGTGATTAACCTCGAGACGCCTCAGCAGAAAAGGCCTCATCTCGCCTGGAGGGGAGAACCTCCTGGATTTTCTCGAGGTGCGGGCAGGTGCTGTCGACTTACGACGGGACCTCAGGGACACGCTCTGGTGGCTGAGTAAAGGCCAGTCCCCATTCGAGATGTTTGGGGGGGCCGCTCGAATTCCTCTACCGTCGAATGCCGGGCCTAAGACTTGAGTGGAGTCGGTGACGCAACCTGAGGATTCCTCTCCACTGCTGACATGGATCTTGGGGTACTTCTGTCTCCCCAGGGGAGTCAGTCCTCGTCTCGAGTGGGGCATGCAGTTCGATTCCCTCCCCAGCTGTAACAGCAGTGTCACCCTTCCCGTCGAGTGGATCAAGGGATCAGTGTCTTTCCCTTGAGGCTATCACATGACAGGAGGCTTTCCCACAGGGGCTGTCCCACGTGCCACCGTTGGTGTGAGTCGATCCTCGCATGAAATCGAGGCAGTGGGAAAACAGTATTCCCTGGAATGGACTGAGACATCTGGGGGACTCTGGGAATGGTGGCACGACTCTTGAGTTCCTCTCGCCTTTCCTGAGGAGACGCCTCCTCATGAGATGCGACGGGAATGCAGGCAATTCTTTCCCAACCACGCAGGAAAGGATCCATCCTCTCGAGCTAAGAGGCGTAAACGGTGCTCCTCTGGATGTGGGCGGACTCTCGTGCTTCCTCTTCAGTGGAGACGGTTATGTCGGGGAACTTCTTGAGTTGCAGCAAGGGTGTGAAGGACCCTTTGGAAGTTCCAGAGGTTAGGTGTGATTAACCTCGAGACGCCTCCAGTGGAAATGGGCCTCATCTCGCCTGGAGGGGAGAACTTCCTGGATTTTTCGAGTTGGGGCAGGTGCTCTCGACTTACGACGGGACCTCAGGGACCCGTTCTGGTGGCCTCAGCAAAGGCCAGTCCCCATGCGAGATGCTTGGGGCTCTCGTTATTCCTCTACCTTCGATGCGGGGCCTAAGACCTTGTGTGGAGTTGGTGCCGAAATCTGAGGATTCATCTGCAGTGCTGACATGGATCTTGGGGTACTTCTGAGTCTCCCCAGGGGAGTCAGTCCTCGTCTCGAGTGGGGGCATGCAGTTCGATACCCTCCCGAGCTGTAGCAGCAGTGTCACGCTTCCCGTCAAGTAGATCAAGGGATCTGTGGCTTTCCCTCGAGGCTTTCCCACGGATTTCCCACAGGACTGTCCACGTGCCACCGTGGTGTGAGTCGATCCTCGGCTTGAAAGTCGAGGCAGTGCAAGGAAAACAGTTTTCCCTGGAATGGACTGAGACATCTGGGGGAATCTGGGAATGGTGGCACGACCCTGGAGTTCCTCTCGCCTTTCCTGTGGAGAGTGCCTCCCACTTCAGATGTGACGGGAACGCCGGGAATTCTTTCCCGCACACGCAGGAAAGGATCCCTGCTCTTGAGCTTTGAGGCGAAATCGGGGCTCCTCTGGATGTGGGCAGGACTCTCGTGCTTCCTCTCGAGAGGAGACGGGTATGTCGGGGATCTTCTTGAGCTGCAGCAAGGGTGTGAAGGACACTTTCGAAGTTCCAGAGGTTAGATGTTTTTAGCCTCGAGCCCCTCAGCGGAAATGGGCCTCATCTCGCCTGGAGGGGAGAACCTCCTGGATTTTCTCGAGTGCGGCAGGTGGTCTCGACTTACGACGGGGACCTCAGGGACCCGCTCTGGTGGCCTCAGGAAAGGCCAGTCCCCATGCGAGTTGCTCGGGGGCCTCTCGGCATTCCTCTCCCGTCGATGCCGGGCCTAAGACCTTTGTGGAGTCGGTGCCGAACCTGAGGATTCCTCTCCAGTGCTGACATGGATCTTGGGGTACTTCTGCAGTCTCCCCAGGGGAGTCAGTCCTCCTCTCGAGTGGGGGCATGCACCTGTGCTTTCCTCCCGAGCTGTAGCAGCAGTGTCACGCTTCCCTTCGCGTGGATCAAGGGATCTGTGTTTCTTCCCTCGAGGCTTCCCATGAGGGATTTCCCACGAGGCTTTCCCACAGGGCTGTCCCACGTGCCACTGTGGGGTATGTCGATCGTGAGCTTGAAAGTCGCGGCAGTGCAGGGAAAACAGTTTTCCCTGGAATGGACTGAGACATCTGGGGACTCTGGGAATGTGGCACGACCATGAGTTCCTCTCGCCTTTCCTGTGGAGACCGCCTCCTCTTGAGATGCGACGGGAACGCCCTGGATTTCTTTCCCGACCACGCAGCGAAATGATCCCTCCTCTCGAGCTAGGAGGCGAAACAGGGCTCCTTGGATGTGGGCGGGACTCTCGTGCTTCCTCTCGAGTGGAGACGGGTATGTCGGGGAACTTCTTGAGTTGCAGCAAGGGTGTGAAGGATCCTTTGGAAGTTCCAGAGGTTAGGGTGTGATTAGCCTCGAGGCGCCTCAGCGGAAATGGGCCTCATCTCGCCTGGAGGGGAGAACCTCCTGGATTTTCTCGAGTTGCGGCAGGTGCTCTCGACTTACGATGGGGACCTCAGGGACCGCTCTGATTTCCTCAGGAAAGGCCAGTCCCCATGCAAGTTGTTTGGGGGCATCTCGGAATTCCTCTCCCGTCAATGCCGGCGCCTTATACCTTGTGTGGAGTCGGTGCTGGAACCTGAGAATAACTCTCCAGTGCTTACATGGTTCTTGGGGTACTTCTGGAGTCTCCCAGGTGAGTCAGTCCTCATCTCTAGTGGGGGCATTCATGTGCACTTTCCTCCAGAGCTGTAGCAGCAGTGTCACGCTTCCCTTCGCCAGGATCCAGGGATCTCTGGCTTTATCTGGAGGCTTTCCCACGATGCTTTTTCATGAGGATTTCCCACAGGCTGTCCGACGTGCCACCGTGGTGTGAGTCGTTCCTCGGATTGAAAGTCGAGGCAGTGCAAGGGAAAACAGGTTTCCCTGGAATGGACTGAGACATCTGGGGGGACTCTGGGAATGGTGCACCACCCTGGAGTTCCTCTCGCCTTTCCTGTGGAGAGCGCCTCCTCTTGAGATGGACGGGAACTCCGGGAATTCTTTCCCGGACCACGCAGGGAAAGGATGCATCCTCTCGAGCTAGGAGGCAAAACGGTGCTCCTCTGTATGTGGGCGGGACTCTCGTGCTTCTCTCGAGTGGAGACGGCTATGTCGGGGAAATTCTGGATTTGCAGCAAGGGTGTAAAGGACCCTTTGGAAGTTCCAGAGGTTAGGTGTGATTAGCCTCGAGACGCCTCAGTGGAAATGTCCTCATGTGCCAGGAGGGAGAACCTCCTGGATTTTCTCGAGTTGCGGCAGGTGCTCTCGACTTTCGACGGGGACCTCAGGGACCCGCTCTGGTGGCCTCAGGAAAGGCCAGTCCCTATGCGAGTTGCTCGGGGGGCTCTCGGGATTCCTCTCCCATCGATGCCAGGGCCTAGACCTTGTGTGGAGTCGGTGCCGGAACTTGAGCATTCCTCTGCAGTGCTGACATGGATCTTGGGGTACTTCTGAAGTCTCCCCAGGGGAGTCAGTCCTCGTCTCGAGTGGGGGCATGCTCGTGCGCTTTCCTCCCGAGGTGTAGCAGCATTGTCACGCTTCCCGCGAGTGGATCAAGGGATCTGTGTCTTTTCCTTGAGGCTTTCCCCTCGAGGCTTTCCACGAGGCTTTCCCACAGGGCTGTCCCACGTGCCACCGTGGTGTGAGTTGATCCTCTGCTGAAAGTCGAGACAGTGCAGGGAAAACAGGTTTCCCTTGAATGGACTTAGACATCTGGGGGGAACTCTGGGAATGGTGGCACGACCCTGGAGTTCCTCTCGCCTTTCCTGTGGAGAGCGCCTCCTCTTGAGATGGACGGGAACTCCGGGAATTCTTTCCGGACCACGCAGGGAAAGGATGCATCTCTCGAGCTATGAGGCAGAAACGGGGCTCCTCTGGATGTGGGCGGGACTGTCGTGCTTCCTCTCCAGTGGAGACGGTTATGTCGGGGAACTTCTTGAGTTGCAGCAAGGGTGTGAAGGACCCTTTGGAAGTTCCAGAGGTTAGGTGTGATTAACCTCGAGACGCCTCAGCAGAAAAGGGCCTCATCTCGCCTGGAGGGGAGAACCTCCTGGATTTTCTCGAGGTGCGGCAGGTGCTGTCGACTTACGACGGGGACCTCAGGGACACGCTCTGGTGCCTGAGTAAAGGCCAGTCCCCATTCGAGATGTTTGGGGGCCGCTCGGAATTCCTCTACCGTCGATGCCGGGGCCTAAGACTTTGAGTGGAGTCGGTGACGCAACCTGAGGATTTCCTCTCCACTGCTGACATGGATCTTGGGGTACTTCTGGTGTCTCCCCAGGGGAGTCAGTCCTCGTCTCGAGTGGCGGCATGCAGTTCGATTCCCTCCCCAGCTGTAACAGCAGTGTCACCCTTCCCGTCGAGTGGATCAAGGGATCAGTGTCTTTCCCTTGAGGCTATCACATGAGGCTTTCCCAGGAGGCTTTCCCACAGGGCTGTCCCACGTGCCACCGTGGTGTGAGTCGATCCTCGGCATGAAATCGAGGCAGTGCAGGGAAAACAGTATTCCTGGAATGGACTGAGACATCTGGGGACTCTGGGAATGGTGGCACGACTCTTGAGTTCCTCTCGCCTTTCCTGAGGAGACCGCCTCCTCATGAGATGCGACGGGAATGCAGGCAATTCTTTCCCAACCACGCCAGGGAAAGGATCCATCCTCCTCGAGCTAAGAGGCGCTAAACGGTGCTCCTCTGGATGTGGGCGGGACTCTCGTGCTTCCTCTTCAGTGGAGACGGTTATGTCGGGGAACTTCTTGAGTTGCAGCAAGGGTGTGAAGGACCCTTTGGAAGTTCCAGAGGTTAGGTGTGATTAACCCTCGAGACGCCTCCAGTGGAAATGGGCCTCATCTCGCCTGGAGGGGAGAACTTCCTGGATTTTTTTCGAGTTGGGGCAGGTGCTCTCGACTTACGACAGGGACCTCAGGGACCCGTTCTGGTGGCCTCAGCCAAAGGCCGGTCCCCTATGCCGAGATGCTTGGGGGCTTCTCGTTATTCCTCTACCTTCGATGTCGGGGCCTAAGACCTTGTGTGGAGTTTGGTGGCCGAAATCTGAGGATTCATCTGCAGTGCTGACATGGATCTTGGGGGTACTTCTGGAGTCTCCCCAGGGGAGTCAGTCCTCGTCTCGAGTGGGGGCATTGCAGTTCGATACCCTCCCGAGCTGTAGCAGCCAGTGTCACGCTTCCCGTCAAGTAGATCAAGGGATCTGTGGCTTTCCCTCGAGGCTTTCCCACGAGGCTTTCCCACAGGACTGTCCCACGTGCCACCGTGGTGTGAGTCGATCCTCGGCTTGAAAGTCGAGGCAGTGCAAGGAAAACAGTTTTCCCTGGAATGGACTGAGGACATCTGGGGGAATCTGGGAATGGTGGCACGACCCTGGAGTTCCTCTCGCCTTTCCTGTGGAGAGTGCCTCCACTTCAGATGTGGACGGGAACGCCGGGAATTCTTTCCCGCACACGCAGGAAAGGATCCCTGCTCTTGAGCTTTGAGGCGAAATCGGGGCTCCTCTGGATGTGGGCAGGACTCTCGTGCTTCCTCTCGAGAGGAGACGGGTATGTCGGGGATCTTCTTGAGCTGCAGCAAGGGTGTGAAGGACACTTTCGAAGTTCCAGAGGTTAGATGTTTTTAGCCTCGAGCCCCCTCAGCGGAAATGGGGCCTCATCTCGCCTGGAGGGGAGAACCTCCTGGATTTTCTCGAGTTGCGGCAGGTGGTCTCGACTTACGACGGGGACCTCAGGGACCCGCTCTGGTGGCCTCAGGAAAGGCCAGTCCCCATGCGAGTTGCTCGGGGGCCTCTCGGCATTCCTCTCCCGTCGATGCCGGGGCCTAAGACCTTGTGTGGAGTCGGTGCCGGAACCTGAGGATTCCTCTCCAGTGCTGACATGGATCTTGGGGTACTTCTGCAGTCTCCCCAGGGGAGTCAGTCCTCCTCTCGAGTGGGGGCATGCACCTGTGCTTTCCTCCCGAGCTGTAGCAGCAGTGTCACGCTTCCCTTCGCGTGGATCAAGGGATCTGTGTCTTTCCCTCGAGGCTTTCCCATGAGGATTTCCCACGAGGCTTTCCACAGGGCTGTCCCACGTGCCCACTGTGGGGTATGTCGATCGTGAGCTTGAAAGTCGCGGCAGTGCAGGGAAAACAGTTTTCCCTGGAATGGACTGAGACATCTGGGTGGGACTCTGGGGAATGTGGCACGACCATGGAGTTCCTCTCGCCTTTCCTGTGGAGAGCGCCTCCTCTTGAGATGCGACGGAACGCCTGGATTTCTTTCCCCGACCACGCAGCGAAATGATCCCTCCTCTCGAGCTAGGAGGCGAAAACAGGGCTCCTTTGGATGTGGGCGGGACTCTCGTGCTTCCTCTCGAGTGGAGACGGGTATGTCGGGGAACTTCTTGAGTTGCAGCAAGGGTGTGAAGGATCCTTTGGAAGTTCCAGAGGTTAGTTAGGTGTGATTAGCCTCGAGGCGCCTCAGCGGAAATGGGCCTCATCTCGCCTGGAGGGGAGAACCTCCTGGATTTTCTCGAGTTGCGGCAGGTGCTCTCGACTTACGATGGGGACCTCAGGGACCCGCTCTGATTTCCTCAGGAAAGGCCAGTCCCCATGCAAGTTGTTTGGGGGGCATCTCGGAATTCTCTCCCGTCAATGCCGGCGCCTTATACCTTGTGGAGTCGGTGCTGGATCCTGAGAATAACTCTCCAGTGCTTACATGGTTCTTGGGGTACTTCTGGAGTCTCCCAGGGTGAGTCAGTCCTCATCTCTAGTGGGGCATTCATGTGCACTTTCCTCCAGAGCTGTAGCAGCAGTGTCACGCTTCCCTTCGCCAGGATCCAGGGATCTCTGGCTTTATCTGGAGGCTTTCCCACGATGCTTTTTCATGAGGATTTCCCACAGGGCTGTCCGACGTGCCACCGTGGTGTGAGTCGTTCCTCGGATTGAAAGTCGAGGCAGTGCAGGGAAAACAGGTTTCCCTGGAATGGACTGAGACATCTGGGGGACTCTGGGAATGGTGGCACCACCCTGGAGTTCCTCTCGCCTTTCCTGTGGAGAGCGCCTCCTCTTGAGATGGGACGGAACTCCGGGAATTCTTTCCGGACCACGCAGGGAAAGGATGCATCCTCTCGAGCTAGGAGGCAGAAACGGTGCTCCTCTGTATGTGGGCGGGACTCTCGGGCTTCCTCTCGAGTGGAGACGGCTATGTCGGGGAAATTCTGGATTTGCAGCAAGGGTGTAAAGGACCCTTTGGAAGTTCCAGAGGTTAGGTGTGATTAGCCTCGAGACGCCTCAGTGGAAATGGTCCTCATGTTGCCAGGAGGGGAGAACCTCCTGGATTTTCTCGAGTTGGGGCAGGTGCTCTCGACTTTCGACGGGGACCTCAGGGACCCGCTCTGGTGGCCTCAGGAAAGGCCAGTCCCTATGCGAGTTGCTCGGGGGCCTCTGGGGATTCCTCTCCCATCGATGCCAGGGCCTAGACCTTGTGTGGAGTCGGTGCCGGAACTTGAGCATTCCTCTGCAGTGCTGACATGGATCTTGGGGTACTTCTGAAGTCTCCCCAGGGGAGTCAGTCCTCGTCTCGAGTGGGGGCATGCTCGTGCGCTTTCCTCCCGAGTGTAGCAGCATTGTCACGCTTCCCGGCGAGTGGATCAAGGGATCTGTGTCTTTTCCTTGAGGCTTTCCCTCGAGGCTTCCCACGAGGCTTTCCCACAGGGCTGTCCCACGTGCCACCGTGGTGTGAGTTGATCCTCTGCTGAAAGTCGAGACAGTGCAGGGAAAACAGGTTTCCTTGAATGGACTTAGACATCTGGGGAACTCTGGGAATGGTGGCCACGACCCTGGAGTTCCTCTCGCCTTTCCTGGAGAGCGCCTCCTCTTGAGATGGGACGGGAACTCCGGGAATTCTTTCCGGACCACGCAGGGAAAGGATGCATCCTCTCGAGCTATGAGGCAGAAACGGGGCTCCTCTGGATGTGGGCGGGACTGTCGTGCTTCCTCTCCAGTGGAGACGGTTATGTCGGGGAACTTCTTGAGTTGCAGCAAGGGTGTGAAGGCCCTTTGGAAGTTCCAGAGGTTAGGTGTGATTAACCTCGAGACGCCTCAGCAGAAAAGGGCCTCATCTCGCCTGGAGGGAGGAACCTCCTGGATTTTCTCGAGGTGCGGCAGGTGCTGTCGACTTACGACGGGGGACCTCAGGGACACGCTCTGGTGGCCTGAGTAAAGGCCAGTCCCCATTCGAGATGTTTGGGGGCCGCTCGGAATTCCTCTACCGTCGATGCCGGGGCCTAAGACTTTGAGTGGAGTCGGTGACGCAACCTGAGGATTCCTCTCCACTGCTGACATGGATCTTGGGTACTTCTGGTGTCTCCCCAGGGGAGTCAGTCCTCGTCTCGAGTGCGGCATGCAGTTCGATTCCCTCCCAGCTGTAACAGCAGTGTCACCCTTCCGTCGAGTGGATCAAGGGATCAGTGTCTTTCCTTGAGGCTATCACATGAGGCTTTCCCAGGAGGCTTTCCCACAGGGCTGTCCACGTGCCACCGTGGTGTGAGTCGATCCTCGGCATGAAATCGAGGCAGTGCAGGAAAACAGTATTCCCTGGAATGGACTGAGACATCTGGGGGACTCTGGAATGGTGGCACGACTCTTGAGTTCCTCTCGCCTTTCCTGAGGAGACCGCCTCCTCATGAGATGCGACGGGGAATGCAGGCAATTCTTTCCCAACCACGCAGGGAAAGGATCCATCCTCTCGAGCTAAGAGGCGTAAACGGTGCTCCTCTGGATGTGGGCGCGGACTCTCGTGCTTCCTCTTCAGTGGAGACGGTTATGTCGGGGAACTTCTTGAGTTGCAGCAAGGGTGTGAAGGACCCTTTGGAAGTTCCAGAGGTTAGGTGTGATTAAACCTCGAGACGCCCTCAGTGGAAATGGGCCTCATCTCGCCTGGAGGGGAGAACTTCCTGGATTTTTTCGAGTTGGGGCAGGTGCTCTCGACTTACGACAGGGACCTCAGGGGACCCGTTCTGGTGGCCTCAGCAAAAGGCCGGTCCCCATGCGAGATGCTTGGGGGCTTCTCGTTATTCCTCTACCTTCGATGTCGGGCCTAAGACCTTGTGTGGAGTT
>NW_017192782.1:0-10112 GCF_001704415.2 Capra hircus
CCCCGTCGTAAGTGGAGAGCAACTGCCCTATCTCGAGAAAATCCAGGAGGTTCTCCCCTCCAGGCGAGATGAGGCCCATTTCTGCTGAGGCGTCTCCAGGCTAATCACACCTAATCTCTGGAACTTCCCAAACGGTGCTTCACACCCTGGCTGCAGCTCAAGATGTTCCCCCGACATACCGTCTCCACTCGAGAGGAAGCACGAGAGTCCCGCTCACATCCAGTGGAGCACCGTTTCTGCCTACTAGCTCGAGAGGAGGAATCCTTCCCTGCGTCATCGGGAAAGAAATCCCGGCGTTCCGTCGCATCTCAAGAGGAGGCGCGCTCCACAGGAAAGGAGAGGAACTCCAGGGTCGTGCACCTTTCCCAGAGTCCCCCAGATGTCTCAGTCCATTCCAGGGAAACCTGTTTTCCCTGCACTGCCTCGACATTCAAGCCGAGGATCGACTCACATCACGGTGGCACGTGGTACAACCATGTGGGAAAGCGTCGTGGGAAAGCCTCGTGTGAAAGTCTCCAGGGGAAAGCCACAGATCCCTTGATCCCCCGAAGGGAAGCGTGACAATGCTGCTACAGTTCGGGAGGAAATTGCACGTGCATGCCCCCACTCGAGACGAGGACTGACTCCCCTGGGGAGACTCCAGAAGTACCCCAAATCCATGTCAGCACTGGAGAGGAATCCTCAGGTTCGGCACCGACTCCTCTCAAGACCTTAGGCCCGGCATTGAAGGGAGAGGAATCCCGAGAGGCCCACGAGCAACTCGCATGGGGTCTGGCCTTTCCTGAGGCCATCAGAGCGGGTCCCTGAGGTCCCCTTGTAAGTCGAGAGCAACTGCCTCAACTCGAGATAATCCAGGAGTTCTCCCCTCCAGGCGAGATGAGGCCCATTTCCGCCAGAGGCGTCTCGAGGCTAATCACACTAACCTCTGAAATTCCAAGGGTCTTTCACACCCTTGCTGCACTCAAGAAGTTCCCCGACATACCCGTCTCCACTCGAGAGGAAGCACGAGAGTCCCGCCCACTTCCCGAGGAGCCCCGTTTCCGCCTCCTAGCTCGAGAGGAGGGATCCTTTCCCTGCATGTCGGGAAAGAATTCCCGGCGTTCCCGTCGCATCTCAAGAGGAAGCGCTCTCCACAGGAAATGCGAGAGGAATTCCAGGGTCGTGCCACATTCCCAGAGTCCCCCAGATGTCTCAGTCCATTCCAGGGAAAACTGTTTTCCCTGCACAGCCTCGACCTTCAAGCCGAGGATTGACTCACACCCACGGTGGCACGTGGACAGCCCTGTGGGAAGCCTCGTGGGAAAGCCTCGTGAGAAATCCTCGTGGGAAAGCCTCGAGGGAAGCCACAGATCCCTTCCACGCGAAAGGAAGCGTGACACTGCTGCTACAGCTCGGGAGGAAATCGCACGTGCATGCCCCACTCGGAACGAGGACTGACTCTCCTCGGAGACTCCAGAAGTACCCGAAGGTCCATGTCAGCACTGGAGAGGAATCCTCAGCTTCGGCACCAACTCCATACAAGGTCTTAGGCCCCGGCATCGACGGGAGAGAAATCCCGAAAGGCTCCCGAGCAACTCGCATGGGACTGGCCTTTCCTGAGGCCACCAGAGGTGTCCCTGTGGTCCCGTCGTAAGTCGAGAGCACCTGCCGCAACTCGAGAAATCCAGGAGGTTGTCCCCTCCAGGCGAGATGAGGCCCATTTCCGCTGAGGCGACTGGAAGCTAATCACACCTAATCTCTGGAACTTCCAAAGGGTCCTTCACAGCCTTGCTGCAACTCAAGAAGTTCCCCGACATACCCGTCTCCACTCAAGAGGAAGCACGAGAGTCCCGCCCACATACAGAGGGGCCCCGTTTTCTGCCTCCTAGCTCGAGAGGAGGGATCCTTTCCTTTCGTGGTCGGCAAAGAATTCCCGGCGTTCCCGTCGCATCTCAGGAGGAGGCGCTCTCCACAGGAAAAGGCGAAGGAACTCCAGGGTCCTGCCACCATTCCCAGAGTCCCCAAGATGTCTCAGTGCATTCCAGGGAAACCTGTTTTCCCTGCACTGCCTCGACATTCAAGCCGTGGATCGACTCACATCACGGTGGCACGTGGCAACCATGTGGGAAAGCCTCGTGGGAAAGCCTCGTGTGAAAGCCTCCAGGGAAAGCCATAGATCCCTTGATCCACGCGAAGGGAAGCGTGACACTGCTGCTACAGCTGGGAGGAAAGCGCACGTACATGCCCCCACTCGAGACGGGGACTGACTCCCCTGGGGAGACTCCAGAATTTCACTAAAATCCATGTCTGCACTGGAGAGGAAACCTCAGGTTCCAGCACCGACTCCACACAAGGTCTTATGCCCCGGCATCGAAGGGAGAGGAATCCGAGAGAACCCCGAGCAACTCGCAAGGGGACTGGCCTTTCCTGATGCCACCAGAGCGGGTCCCTGAGTTCCCCGTCGTCAATCGAGAGCACCTGTCACAACTTGAGAAAATCCTGGAGGTTCTACCCTCCAGGCCAGATGAGGCCCGTTTCCGCTGAGGCGTCTGGAGGCTAATACACCTGGCCTCTGGAAAATTCCTACGGGTCCTTCACACACTTGCTGCAACTCAAGAAGTTCCCCGACATAACCCTCTCCCCTCAAGAGGAAGAACGAGAGTCCCGCCCACATCCAGAGGAGCCCGTTTCCGCCTCATAGCTTGAGAGCAGGGATCCCTTCAATGCGTGGTCAGGAAAGAATTCCCTGCGTTACCGTTGCATCTCAAGAGGAGGCGCTCTCCACAGGAAAGGCGAGAGGAACTCCAGGGTCGTGCACCATTCCCAGAGTCCCCAGATGTCTCAGTCCATTCCAGGGAAACCTGTTTTCCCTTCACTGCCTCGACTTTCAAGCGAGCATCGACTCACACCACCGTGACACGTGGGGAGAGCCCTGTGGGAAAGCCTCCTGGGAAAGCCTCGTGGGAAAGCCTCGAGGGAAAGCCACAGATCCCTTGATCCTCGCGAAGGGAAGCTCACACTGCTGCTGCAGCTCGGAGGAAAGTGCACTTTGCATGCCCCACTCATTACGAGGACTGACTCCCCTGGGGAGACTCCAGAATACCCAAGATCATGTCAGCACTGGAGAGGAATCCTCAGGTTCTGGCACCGGATCCACAAAAGGTCTTTGGCCTGGGCATCACGGGAGAGGAATCCCGAGAGGCCCAGAGTAACTCGCAAGGAAATGGCCTTTCCGAGGCCACAGAGCGTGTCCCTGAGGTCCCGTCGTAAGTCGAGTGCACCTGCCGCAACTCGAGAAAATCCAGGAGGTTCTACCCTCAGGGCTAAATGAGGCCATTTCCACTGAGGCATCTCGAAGCTAATCACACCTAAATCTGGAAATTCCAAAGGGTCCTTCAACACCTTGCTGCAACTCAAGAAGTTCCCTGACATACCATCTCCACTCGAGAGGAAGCACGAGAGTCCCGACCAATCCAGAGGAGCCCGTTTCCACCTCCTAGCTCAAGAGGAGGGATCCTTTCCCTGCGTGCTCGGGAAAGAATTCCGGCGTTCCTGTCGCATCTCAAGAGGAGGCGCTCTCCACAGGAAAGCGAGAGGAACTCCAGGGTCATGCCACCATTCTAAAGTCCGCCAGATGTCTCAGTCCATTCCAGGGAAACCTGTTTTCCCTGCACTGTTTTGACTTTCGAGCCGAGGATAGACACACACCGGTGGCACGTGGACAGCCTGTGGGAAAGCCTCGTGGGAAAGCCTCGTGGGAAAGCCTCGAGGGAATGCACAGATCCCTTGTTCCACTCGAAGGAAGCGTGACACTGCTGCTACAGCTCGGGAGGAAAGCGCCGTGCATGCCCCCACCCGAGACGAGGACTGACTCCCCTGGGGAGACACCAGAAGTACCCCAAGATCCATGTCAGCACTGGAGAGGAATTCTCAGGTTCCGGTACCGACTCCAGTCAGGTCTTAGGCCCCGGCATCGACGGGAGAGGAATCCCGAGAGGCCCCCAAGCAACTCGCATGGGTACTGGCCTTTTCTGAGGCCACCAGAACAGGTCCCTGATGTTCCCGTGGTAAGTCTAGAGCACCTGCCGCAACTCGAGAAAATCCAGGAAGTTCTCCCCCTCCTGGCGAGATGAGGCCCATTTCCGCTGAGGCGTCTCGAGGCTAAGCACACCTAACATCTGGAACTTCCAAAGGTCCATCACACCCTTGCTGCAACTCAAGAAGTTCCCCGACATACTCGTCTCCACTCGAGAGGAAGCACGAGAGTCCCGCCCACATCCAGAGGAGCCCCGTTTCCGCCTCCTAGCTCGAGAGGAGGGATCCTTTCCCTGCATGGTCGGGAAAGAATTCCCGGCATTTCCGTCGCATCTCAAGAGGAGGCGCTCTCCACAGGAAAGGCGAGAGGAACTCCAGGGTCGTGCCACCATTCCCAGAGTCCCCCAGATGTCTCAGTCCATTCTGGAAACCTGATTTCCCACCACTGCCTCCACTTTCAAGCGAGGATCGACTCACACCACGGTGACACGTGGACAGCCTTGTGGGAAAGCCTCGTGGGAAAGCCTCGTGGGGAAGCCTCGAGGGAAAGCCCTGATCCCTTGATCCACGCGAAGGGAAGCACGACACTGCTGCTACAGCTTGGGAGGAAAGCGCACGTGCATGCTCCACTCGAGACGAGGACTGACTCCCTGGGAGACTCCAGAAGTACCGCAAATCCATGTCAGCATTGGAGAGGAATCCTCAGATTCCGGCACCGACTCCACACAAGGTCTTAGCCCCGCATCGACGGGAGAGCAATCCCGACAGGCCCCGAGCAACTCGCATGGGACTGGCCTTTCCTGAGGCCACCAGAGCGGGTCCCTGAGGTCCCGTCGTAATGAGAGAACACCTGCACCAACTCGAGAAAATGCAGGAGGTTCTCCCTCCAGGGGAGATGAGGCCCATTTCCTCTGAGGCGTCCCAGGCTAATCACACCTAACCTCTGGAACTTCCAAAGGGGCCTTCACACCCTTGCTACAACTCAAGAAGTTCCCGACATACCCGTCTCCACTCAAGAGGAAGGACGAGAGTCCGCCCAATCCAGGAGGAGCCCGTTTCCGCCTCCTAGCTCGAGAAGAGGGATCCTTTTCCTGCGTCGTCGGGAAAGAATTCCCGGCGTTTCCGTCGCAACTCAAGAGGAGGCGCTCTCTACAGGAAAGGCGACAGAACTCCAGGGTCATCCCACCATTCCCAGAGTCCCCCAGATGTCTCAGTCTATTCCAGGGAAACCTGTTTTCCCTGCACTGCCTCGACTTTCAAGCCGAGGATCGACTCACACCATGGTGGCACGTGGGACAACCCTGTGGAAAAGCCTCGTGGGAAAGCTCATGGGAAAGCCTCGAGGGAAAGCCACATGTCCCTTGATCCAAGCGAAGGGAATCGTGACATGCTGCTACAGCTCGGGAGGAAAGCGCACTTGCATGCCCACACTCGAGACCAAGACTGACTCCCCTGGGGAGACTCCAGAAGTACCCCAAGATCCATGTCAGCCTGGAGAGGAATCCTCAGGTTCCGGCACCGACTCCACACAAGGTCTTAGGCCCGGCACTGACGGGAGAGGAATCCCGAGAGTTCCCTTGCAACTTGCATGGGGACTGGCCTTTCCTGAGGCCACCAGAGCGGGTCCCTGAGGCCCCGTCGTAGGTCGAGAGCACCTGCCGCAACTTGAGAAAATCCAGGAGGTTCTCCCTCCAGGCGAGATGAGGCCCATTTCCGCTGAGGTGTCTCAAAGCTAATCACACCTAAACTCTGGACCTTACAAAGGATCCTTCACACCCTTGCTGCAACTCAAGAAGATCCCCAACATACCCGGCTTCACTCGAGAGGAAGCACGAGAGTCCGCCACATTCAGAGGAGCCCCGATTCCCCCTCCTAGCTCAAGAGGAGGGATCCTTTCCCTCAGTGATCGGGAAAGAGTTCCCAGTGTTCCCGGCGCATCTCAAGAGGAGGCGATCTCCACAGGAAAGGCGAGAGGAACTCCAGGGTCTTGCCACCATTCCCAGAGTCCCCCAGATGTCTCAGTCCATTCCAGGGAAATCTGTTTTCCCTGCACTGCCAAGACTTTCAAGCCGAGGATCGACTCACACAGCGGTGACACGTGGGTCAGCCCTGTGGGAAAGCCTCGTGGGAAAGCCTCGTGGGAAAGCCTCGTGGGAAAACCTCGAGGGAAAACCACAGATCCCTTGATCCACGCGAACGGAAGCGTGACACTGCTGCTACAGCTCTGGAGGCAAGCGCACGTGCATGCCCCCACTCGAGACGAGGACTGACTCCCCTGGGGAGACTCCAGAAGTAACCCAAGACCCATGTCAGCACTGGAGAGGAATCCTCAGGTTCAGGCACCGACTCCACACAAGGTCTTAGGTCCCGGCATCGATGGGAGAGGCATCCCGAGAGGCCCCCGAGCAACGCGCTTATGGACTGGCCTTTCCTGAGGCCACCAGAGCGGGTCCCTGAGATACCCGTCGTATGTCGAGAGCACCTGCAGCAACTCGAGAAAATCTAGGAGGTTCTCCCCTCCAGGCGAGGTGAGGCTACTTTCTGCTGAGGCGTCTTGATGCTAATCACACCTACCCTCTGGAACTTTCAAAGGGTCCTTCACACCCTTGCTGCAACTCAACAAGTTCCCGGATATACCCGTCTCCACTCGAGAGGAAGCACGAGCGTCCCGCCCATATCCAGAGGAGCCCCGTTACTGCCTCCTAGCTCGAGAGGTGGGATCCTTTCCCCGCAGGCTCGGGAAAGATTCCCGGCGTTCCCGTTGCATCTCAAGAGGAGGCGCTCTCCACCTGAAAGGCGAGAGGGACTCAAGAGTCGGGCCACCATTCCCAGATACCCCAGATGTCTCAGTCCATTCCACGGAAGCCTGTTTTCCCGGCATTGCATGAACTTTCAGGCCGAGGATCGACTGACACGACGGTGGCACATGGGACATCACTGTGGGAAAGCGACGTGGGAAAGCCTCGTGGAAAGCCTCGAGGGAAAGCCACTGATCCTAGGATACACGGGAAGGGAAGCGTGACACTGCTGCTACAGCTCGGGAGGAAAGCGCACGTGCATGCCCCCACTCGAGACAAGGACTGACTCCCCTGAGGAGACTCCAGAAATACCCCAAGATCCATGTCAGCACTGGAGAGGAATCCTCAGGTTCCGGCACCGACTCCACACAATGTCTTAGGCATCGGCATCGACAGGAGAGGAATCCCGAGAGGCCCCCTAGCAACTCGCATGGGGACTGGCGTTTCCTGAGGCCACCAGAGCGGGTCCCTGAGGTCCCCGTCGTAAGTCGAGAGCACCTGCCGCAACTCGAGAAAATCCAGGAGGTTCTACCCACCAGGCGAGATGAGGCCCATTTCCGCTGAGGTGTCTCGAGGCTAATCACACCTAACCTCTGGAACTTCCAGAGGGTCCTTCACACCCTTGCTGCAACTCAAGAAGATCCCCGACATACCAGTCTCCACCCGAGAGGAAGCACGAGAGACCCGCCCACATCCAGAGGAGCCCCGTTTCTGCCTCCTAGCTCGAGAGGAGGGATCCTTTCCCTGCAGGTTCGGGAAAAATTCCCGGCGTTCCCGTCGCATCTCAAGAGGAGGCGCTCTCCACAGGAAAGGCGAGAGGAACTCCAGGGTCGTGCCACCATTCACAGAGTCCCCCAGATGTCTCAGTCCATTCCAGGGAAACCTGTTTTCCCTGCACTGCCTCGACTTTCAAGCCGAGGATCGGCTCACACCACGGTGACACGTGGACATCCCTGTGGGAAAGCCTCGTGGGAAAGCCTCGTGGGAAAGCCTCGAGGGAAAGCCACAGATCCCTTGATCCACGCCAAGGGAGGCGTGACACTGCTGCTACAGCTCCGGAGGAAAGCGCACGTGCATGGCCCCACTCGAGACGAGGACTGACTCCCTGGGGAGACTCCAGAAGTACCCCAAGATCCATGTCAGCACTGGAGAGGAATCCTCAGGTTCCAGCACGACTCCACACAAGGTCTTATGCCCGGCATCGAAGGGAGAGGAATCCCGAGAGGAACCCCGAGCAACTCGCAAGGGGACTGGCCTTTCCTGATGCACCAGAGCGGGTCCCTGAGTTCCCCGTCGTCAATCGAGAGCACCTGTCACAACTTGAGAAAATCCTGGAGGTTCTACCCTCCAGGCCAGATGAGGCCCGTTTCCGCTGAGGCGTCTGGAGCCTAATACACCTGGCCTCTGGAAATTCCTACGGGTCCTTCACACACTTGCTGCAACTCAAGAATTCCCCGACATAACCCTCTCCCCTCAAGAGGAAGAACGAGAGTCCCGCCCACATCCAGAGGAGCCCCGTTTCCACTCATAGCTTGAGAGCAGGGATCCCTTCAATGCGTGGTCAGGAAAGAATTCCTGCGTTACCGTTGCATCTCAAGAGGAGGCGCTCTCCACAGGAAAGGCGAGAGGAACTCCAGGGTCGTGCCACCATTCCCAGAGTCCCCCAGATGTCTCCGTCCATTCCAGGGAAACCTGTTTTCCCTTCACTGCCTCGACTTTCAAGCTGAGGCATCGACTCACACCACCGTGACACGTGGAGAGCCCTGTGGGAAAGCCTCCTGGAAAGCCTCGTGGGGAAAGCCTCGAGGGAAAGCCACAGATCCTTGATCCTCGCGAAGGAAGCTCAACACTGCTGTTGCAGCTCGGAGGAAAGTGCACTTGCATGCCCCACTCATTACGAGGACTGACTCCCCTGGGGAGACTCCAGAATACCCAAGATCCATGTCAGCACTGGAGAGGAATCCTCAGGTTCTGGCACCGACTCCACACAAGGTCTTTGGCCTGGCATCCACGGGAGAGGAATCCGAGAGGCCCCAGAGTAACTCGCAAGGAAATGGCCTTTCCCGAGGCCACCAGAGCGTGTCCCTGAGGTCCCCGTCGTAAGTCGAGTGCACCTGCCGCAACTCGAGAAAATCCAGAAGGTTCTACCCTCCAGGCTAAATGAGGCCCATTTCCACTGAGGCATCTCGAAGCTAATCACACTAAATCTGGAAATTCCAAAGGGTCTTCACACCCTTGCTGCACTCAAGAAGTTCCCTGACATACCCATCTCCACTCGAGAGGAAGCACGAGAGTCCCGACCACATCCAGAGGAGCCCATTTCCACCTCCTAGCTCAAGAGGAGGGATCCTTTCCCTGCGTGCTCGGGAAAGAATTCCCAGCGTTCCTGTCGCATCTCAAGAGGAGGCGCTCTCCACAGGAAAGGCGAGAGGAACTCCAGGTCATGCACCATTCCTAAAGTCCGCCAGATGTCTCAGTCCATTCAGGGAAACCTGTTTTCCCTGCACTGTTTTGACTTTCGAGCCGAGGATAGACACACACCACGGTGGCACGTGGCCAGCCCTGTGGGAAAGCCTCGTGGAAAGCCTCGTGGAAAGGCTCGAGGGAATGCCACAGATCCCTTGTTCCACTCGAAGGGAAGCGTGACACTGCTCTTACAGCTCGGGAGGAAAGCGCCCGTGCATGCCCCCACCCGAGACGAGGACTGACTCCCTGGGAGACACCAGAGTACCCAAGATCCATGTCAGCACTGGAGAGGAATTCTCAGGTTCCGGTACCGACTCCAGTCCAGGTCTTAGGCCCGGCATCGACGGAGAGGAATCCGAGAGGCCCCAAGCAACCGCCATGGGTACTGGCCTTTTCTGAGGCCACCAGAACAGGTCCCTGATTTCCCGTGGAAAGTCTAGAGCACTGCCGCAACTCGAGAAAATCCAGGAAGTTCTCCCTCCTGGCGAGATGAGGCCCATTTCGCTGAGGCGTCTCGAGGCTAAGCACACCTAACATCTGGAACTTCCAAAGGGTCCATCACACCTTGCTGCAACTCAAGAAGTTCCCCGACATACTCGTCTCCACTCGAGAGGAAGCACGAGAGTCCCGCCCACATCCAGAGGAGCCCGTTTCCGCCTCCTAGCTCGAGAGGAGGGATCCTTTCCCTGCATGGTCGGGAAAGAATTCCGGCATTTCCGTCGCATCTCAAGAGGAGGCGCTCTCCACAGGAAAGGCGAGAGGAACTCCAGGGTCGTGCCACCATTCCCAGAGTCCCCCAGATGTCTCAGTCCATTCCTGGAAACCTGATTTCCA
>NW_017192783.1:0-10112 GCF_001704415.2 Capra hircus
TCGACTTTTAAAGGCGAGATCGACTCACACCACCGTGGCACGTGGAAAGCCCTGTGGGAAAGCCTCCTGGGAAAGCCTCATGGAAAGTCTAGATGGAAAGCCACAGATCCTTGATCCACGAAAAGGGAAGCGTGACACTGCTGCTAAGCTCGGGAGGAAAGCGCACGTGCATGCCCCCACTCGAGACGAGGACTTACGCCTCTGGGGAGATTCCAGAAGTCCCGGAAAGATCCATGTCGGCACTGGAGAGGAATCCTCAGGTTCCGCACTGACTCCACACAAGGTCTTAGGCCCCAGCATCGACGGGAGAGGAATCCCGAGAGGCCCCGAGCAACTCGCATGGGACTGGCCTTTCCTGAGGCACCAGAGTGGTCCCTGAGGTCCCCGTCGTAAGTCGAGAGCATATGCCGCATCTCGAGAAAATCCAGGAGGTTCTCCCCTCCAAGAGATGAAGCCATTTCCCTGAGGTACTAGGAGGCTAATCACACTTTACCTCTGGAACTTCCAAAGGGTCCTTCACACCCTTGCTGCAACTCAAGAAAGTTCCGCGACATAACCGTCACCACTCGAGAGGAAGCAGGAAAGTGCCGCCCACATCAGAGGAGCCACGTTTCCGCCTCCTAACTCGAGAGGTTTGGTCCTTTCCTGCGTGGGGAAAGAATTCGCGGCGTTCCCGTCGCATCTCAAGAGGAGGCGCTCTCCAGAGGAAAAGCGAGAGGAACTCCAGGTTCGTGCCACCATTGCCAGAGTCCCCCAGATGTCTCAGTCCATTCCAGGGAACCTGGTTTCCCTGCACTGCCTCGACTTTTAAGCCGAGGATCGACTCACACCACTGTGGCACGTGGGAAAGCACTGTGGGAAAGCCTCGTGGGAAAGCCTCATGGGAAAGTCTAGAGGGAAAGCCACAGATCCCTTGATCCACGAAAAGGGAAGTGACACTGCTGCTACAGCTCGGGAGGAAAGCGCACGTGCATGCCCCCACTCGAGACGAGGACTTACGCCTCTGGGAGACTACAGAAGTCCCCGAAGATCCATGTCGGCACTGGAGAGGAATCCTCAGGTTCCGGCACTGACTCCACACAAGGTCTTAGGCCCGGCATCGACGGGAGAGGAATCCCGAGAGGCCCCGAGCAACTCGCATGGGGACTGGCTTTCCTGAGGCCACCAGAGTGGGTCCCTGAGGTCCCCGTCGTAAGTCGAGAGCACCTGCCGCAACTCGAGAAAATCCAGGAGGTTCTCCCCTCCAGGCGACATGAGGCCCATTTCCGCTGAGGTATCTCGAGGCTAATCACACCTTACCTCTGGAACTTCCAAAGGGTCCTTCACACCCTTGCTGCAACTCAAGAAGTACCCCGACATACCCGTCTCCACTCGAGAGGAAGCAGGAAAGTGCCGCCCACATCAAGAGGAGCCACGTTTCCGCCTCCTAGCTCGAGAGGTTTGATCCTTTCCCTGCGTGGTGGGGAAAGAATTCGCGGCGTTCCCGTCGCATCTCAAGAGGAGGCGCTCTCCACAGGAAAGCCGAGAGGAACTCCAGGTCGTGCCACCATTCCCAGAGTCCCGAAGATGTCTCAGTCCATTCCAGGGAACCGTGTTTCCCTGCACTGCCTCGACTTTAAGCCGAGGATCGACTCACACCACGGTGGCACGTGGGACAGCCCTGTGGGAAAGCCTCGTGGGAAAGCCTCGTGGGAAGCCTCGAGGGAAAGCCACAGATCCTTGATCCAGCGAAGGGAAGCGTGACATGCTGCTACAGCTCGGGAGGAAAGCGCACGTGCATGCCCACTCGAGACGAGACTGACCCCTGGGGAGACTCCAGAAAGTACCCCAAGATCCATGTCAGCACTGGAGAGGAATCCTCAGGTTCCGGCACCGACTCCACACAAGGTCTTAGGCCCCGCATCGACGGGAGAGGAATCCCGAGAGGCCCGAAGCAACTCGCATGGGGACTGCTCTTTCCTGAGGCCAGCAGAGTGGGTCCTGGGTCCCGTCGTATAGTCGAGAGCACCTGCGCAACTCGAGAAAATCCAGGAGGTTCTCCCCTCCAGGCGAGATGAGCCCATTTCCGCTGATGTATCTCGAGGCTAATCACACCTATACCTCTGAACTTCCAAAGGTCCTTCACACCCTTACTGCAACTCAAGAGTACCCGACATACCCGTCTCCACTCGAGAGAAGCACGAGAGTCCGCCCACATCCAGAGGAGCCCGTTCCGCCTCTAGCTCGAGAGATGGATCCTTTCCCTGCGTGGTCGGAAAGAATTCCCGGGTTCCCATCACATCTCAAGAAGAGGCGCTCTCCACAGGAAAAGCGAGAGGAACTCCAGGTTCGTGCCACATTCCAGAGTCCCCCAGATGTCTCAGTCCATTCCAGGAACCTGTTTCCCTGCACTTCCTCGATTTCAAGCCGAGGATCGACTCACACCACGGTGGCACGTGGGACAGCCCTGTGGGAAAGCCTCTGGAAGCCTTGGGAAAGCCTCGAGGGAAAGCCACAGATCCCTTGATCCACGCGAAGAAGCGTGACATTGCTGCTACAGCTCGGGAGAAAGCGCACATGCATGCGCCACTCGAGACGAGGACTGACTCCCTGGAGACTCCAGAAGTACCCAAATCCATGTCAGCACTGGAGAGGATCCTCAGGTTCCGGCACCGACTGCACACAAGGTCTTAGGCCCCGCATCGACGTGAGAGGAATCCCGAGAGGCCCCGAGCAACTCGCATGGGGACTGGCCTTTCCTGAGGCCACAGAGCGGGTCCTGTGGTCCCCTCGTAAGTCGAGAGCACCTGCCGAACTCGAGAAAATCCAGGAGGTTCTCCCCTCCAGGCGAGATGAGGCCCTTTTCCGCTGAAGCGTCTCGAGGCTAATCACACCTAACCTCTGGAACTTCCAAAGGGTCCTTCACACCCTTCTGCAACTCAAGAAGTCCCGACATACCCGTCTCCACTCGAGAGGAAGCACGAGAGTCCGCCACATCCAGAGGAGCCCCGTTTCGCCTCCTAGCATCGAGTGGAGGGATACTTCCCTGCCGTGGTCGCGGAAGAATTCCTGGCGTTCCCGTCACATCTCAAGAGGAGGCGCTCTCCACAGAAAGGCGAGAGGAATCACGGTCCGTGCCACATTCCCAGAGTCCCCTAGATATCTCAGTCCATTCCAGGGAAACCTGTTTTCCCTGCACTGCCTCGACTTTCAAGCTGAGGATCGACTCACACCACGGTGGCACGTGGGACAGCCCTGTGGGAAACCCTCGTGGAAAGCCTCGTGGGAAAGCCTCAAGGGAATGCCACAGATCCCTGTTTCCACGCGAAGGGAAGCGTTACAGTGCTGCTACAGCTCGGGAGGAAAGTGCACTTGCATGCCCAACTCGAGACGAGGCTGACTCCCCTGGGGAGACTCCAGAAGTAGCCCAAGATCCATGTCAGCACTGGAGAGGAATCCTCAGGTTCTGGCACCGACTCCACACAAGGTCTTAGGCCCTGGCATCGACGGGAGAGGAATCCCGAAAGGCCCCCGAGTAACTCGCAAGGAAATGGCCTTTCGTCGAGGCCACCAGAGCGCGTCCCTGAGGTCCCCGTCGTAAGTCTAAGTGCACCCTGCGCAAACTCGAGAAAATCCAGGAGGTTCTCCCTTCCAGGCCGAGATGAGGCCCGTTTCCGCTGAGGCGTCCTGAGGCTAATCACACCTAGACCTCTGGAACTTCCAAAGGGTCCTTCACACCCTTGCTGGCAACTCAAGAAGTTCCCCGATATATCCCGTCTCCACTCGAGAGGAAAGCACGAGAGTCCCGACCACATCCAGAGGAGCCCCGTTTTCCAGCCTCCTAGCTCGAGAGGAGGGATCCTTTCCCTGCGTGTCTCGGGAAAGAATTCCCGGCGTTCCCGTACGCATCTCAAGAGGAGGCGCTCTCCACAGGAAAGGCGAGAGGAACTCCAGGGCCATGCCACCATTCCCAGAGTCCCCCAGATGTCTCAGTCCATTCCAGGGAAACCTGTTTTCCCTGCACTGTTTCGACTTTCAAGCTGAGGATCGACTCACACCATGGTGGCACTGTGGGACAGCCCTGTGGGAAAAGCCTCGTGGGAAAACTCTGTGGGAAAGCCCTCGAGGGAATGCCCACAGATCCCTTGTTCCACGCGAAGGGAAGCGTGACACTGCTGCTTCAGCTCGGGGAGGAAAGCGCACGTGCATGCCCCCACTCGAGACGAGGACTGACTCCCCTGGGGAGATACCAGAAGTACCCCAAGATCCATGTCAGCACTGGAGAGGAATCCTCAGGTTCCGGCACGACTCCACTCAAGGTCTTAGGCCCCCAGCATCGACGGAGAGGAATCCCGAGAGGCCCCGAAGGCAACTCACATGTGGACTGCCTTTCCTGAGGCCACCAGAACAGGTCCCTGATGGTCGCCGTGGTAAGTCTAGAGCACCTGCCTGCAACTAGAGAAAATCCAGGAGGTTCTCCCCTCCAGGCGAAATGATGGCCCATTTCCCCTGAGGCATCTCGAAGCTAATCACACCTAACCTCTGAAACTTCCAAAGGGTCCTTCACACCCTTGCTGCAACTCAAGAAGTTCCCCTACATACCCAACTCCACCGAGAGGAAACACGAGAGTCCCGCCCACATACAGAGGAGCCCCGTTTCCGCCTCCTAGTTTGAGAGGAGGGATCCTTTCCCTGCGTGTTCGGGAAAGAATTCCCGGCGTACCCGTAGCATCTCAAGAGGAGGTGCTCTCCACAGGAAAGGCGAGAAGAACTCCAGGATCGTGCTACGATTCCTAAAGTCCCCTAGAGGTCTCAGTCCATTCCAGGGAAACCTGTTTTCCCTGCACTGCCTCGACTTTCAAGCCGAGGATCAACTCACACCACGGTGGCACGTGGGACAGCCCTGTGGAAAGCCTCGTGGGAAAGCCTCTGGGAAAGCCTCGAGGGAAAGCCACAGATCCCTTTATCCACGTGAAGGGAAGCGCGACACAGCTGCTACAGCTCGGGAGAAATGTGCACCTGCATGCCCCCACTCGAGTAGTGGACTGACTGCCCTGGGGAGACTCCAGAAGTACCCCAAGATCCATGTCAGCACTGGAGAGGAATCCTCACGTTCCGGCACCCACTCCACACAAGATCTTAGGCCCCGGCATCGAAGGGAGAAGAATCCCGAGAGGCCCCGAGCAACTCGCATGGGGACTGGCCTTTACTGAGGCTACCAGAGCGGGTCCCTGAGGTCCCCGTCGTAAGTCGAGCACCTGCCGCAACTCGAGAAAATCCAGGAGGTTCTCCCCTCCAGGCGAGATGAGGCTCATTCCGCTGAGGCGTCTTGAGGCTAATCATACCTAACCTCTGGAACTTCCAAAGGGTCTTTCACACCCTTGCTGCAACTCAAGACGTTCCCCGACATACCCGTCTCCAATCGAGAGGAAGCACGAGAATCTCACCCACATCCACAGTAGCCCCATTTCCGCCTCCTAGCTCGAGAGGAGGGATCCATTCCCTGCGTGCTCGGGAAAGAATTCAGGGCGTTTCCGTCGCATCTCAAGAGGAGGCGCTCTCCACAGGCAAGGCGAGAGGAACTCCAGGGTCTACCACCATTCCCAGAGTCCCCCAGATGTCTCCTCCATTCCAGCGAAACCTGTTTTCCCTGCACTGCCTCGACTTTCAAGCTGAGGATCGACTCACCACGCAACGGGGCACCGTGGGAGCAAGCCCTGTTGGGAAACCTCGTGGGAAAGCTCGTGGGAAAGCCAAGGGAATGCCACAGATCCTTGATTCCACGCGAAGGGAAGCAGACACTGCTGCTGAGCTCGGGAGGAAAGCACACTTGCATGCCCCACTCGAGACGAGGCTGACTACCCTGGGGAGACCCAGAAGTACCCAAGATCCATGTCTGCACTGGAGAGGAATCCTCAGGTTCTGGCACCGATTCCACACAAGATCTTGGCCCTGGCATCGACGGGAGAGGAATCCCGAAGGCCTGCGAGCTAACTCGCTGGGGATGGCCTTTCCCGAGGCCACCAGAGCGGTCCCTGAGGTCCCTGTCGTAAGTCGAGTAGCACCTGCCCAACTCGAGAACGTCCAGGCGGTTCTCCCTCCAGGCGAAATGAGGCACATTTCGCTAAGGCGTCCTGAGCTAATCACACCTAACCTCTGGAATTTCCAAAGGGTACTTCACACCCTTGCTGCAACTGAAGAAGATCCCCGACATACCCATCTCCACTCGAGAGGAAGCACGAGAGTCCGCCCACATCCAAGAGCCGCGTTTCTGCCTCCTAGCTCGAGAGGAGGGATCCTTCCCTGCGCGTGGGAAAGAATTCGGGGTTCCGTCGCATCTTAAGAGGAGGCGCTCTCCACAGGAAGGCGAGAGAACTCCAGGGTCTGAAGCATTCTCAGAGTCCCCAGATGTCCAGTCCATTCCAGGGAAGCCTGTTTTCCCTGCACTGCCTCGACTTTCAAGCCGAGGATCACTCACACCACGGTGGCACGTAGGACAGCCCTGTGGGAAATACTCGTGGAAAGCCTCGTGGAAAGCCTAGAGGGAAATCCACAGATACCTTGATCCAGGCGAATGGAAGCGCGACACTGCTGCTACAGCTCGGGAGGAAAGCTCACGTGATACCCCCACTCGAACGAGGACTGACTCCCTGGGAGAGCCAGAAGTACCCCAAGATCCATGTCGCACTGGAGAGGAACCTCAGGTTCCGGACCGACTCCACACAAGATCTTAGGCCCGGCATCGAAGGGAGAAGAATCCTGAGAGGCCCCGAGCAACTCGCTTGGGGACTGGCCTTTCCTGAGGCACCAGAGCGGGTCCCTGAGGTCCCCGTCGTAAGTCGAGAGAACTGCCGCAACTCGAGAAAATCCAGGAGGTTCTCCCCTCAGCGAGATGAGGCCATTTCGCTGAGGCGTCTCGAGGCTATTCACACCTAACCTCTGGCACTTCCAAGGGTCCTTCACACCCTTGCTGCAACTCAAGAAGTTCCCCGACATACACGTCTCCACTCGACAGGAAGAACGAGAGTTCCACCCACATCCAGAGGAGCCCAGTTTCCCCTCCGAGCTCAAGAGGAGGGATCCTTTCCCTGCGTGGTCGGCGAAAGATTTTCCGGCATTCCGTCGCATCTCAAGAGGAGGCGCTCTCCAGAGGAATGGCGAGAGGAACTCCAGGGTCGTGCCACATTCCCAGAGTCTCCAGATGGCTCCGTCCATTCCAGGGAAACCTGTTTCCCAGCACTGCCTCGACTTTCAAGCCGAGGATCGACTCACACCACGGTGGCACGTGGGACAGCCCTGTGGAAAAGCCTCGAGGAAAGCCTCGTGGAAAGCCTCGAGGTAAAGCCCCTGATCCTTGATCCACGCGAAGGAAAGGCGTGACACTGCTGCTACAGCTCGGGAGGTAAAGCGCACGTGCATGCCCCCACTCGAGACGAGGACTGACTCACCTGGGGAAACTCCAGAAGTACCGCAAGTTCCATGTCTGCACTGGAGAGGAATCCTCAGTTTCCGGCAACGACTCCACACAAGGTCTTTTGCCCGGCATCGACGGGAGAGGAATCCCCAGAGGCACCGAGCAACTCGCATGGGACTGGTCTTTCCTGAGGCCACCAGAGCGGGTCCCTGAGGTCCCGTCGTAAGCGAGAGCACCTGCCGCAACTCGAGAAAATCCAGGAGGTTCTCCCTCCAGGCGAGATGAGGCCCATTTCCGCTGAGGCGTCTCGAGGCTATTCACACCTAAACTCTAGAATTTCCAAAGGGTCCTTCACACCCTTGCTGCAACTCAAGAAGTTCCCCGACATACCCGTCTCCACTCGAGAGGAAGCACGAGAGTTCCACCCACATCCAGAGGAGCCCCGTTCCCCCTCCGAGCTCAAGAGGAGGGATTCTTTCCCTGCGTGGTTGGGAAAGAATTCCCGGCGTTCCCGTCGCATCTCAAGAGGAGGCGCTCTCCACAGGAAAGGCGAGAGGAACTCTAGGGTCGTGCCACATTCCCAGAGTCTCCCGGATGTCTCCGTCCATTCCAGGGAAACCTGTTTTCCCTGCACTGCCTCGACTTTCAAGCCGAGGATCGACTCACACCATGGTGGCACGTGGGACAGCCCTGTGGTAAAGCCTCGAGGAAAGCCAAGATCCCTTGACCCACGCGAAGGGAAGCGCGACACTGCTGCTACAGCTCGGAAGGAAAGCGCACGTGCATGCCCCCACTCGAGACGTGGCCTAACTCCCTTGGGGGGACTCCAGAAATACCCCAAGATCCATGTCAGCACTGGAGAGGAATCCTCAGGTTCCCTCACTGACTCCACACAAGGTCCTAGGCCCCGCATCGACGGGAGAGGAATCCGAGAGGCCCCCGAACAACTCGCATGGGGACTGGCCTTTCCTGGAGGCCACCAGAGCGGATCCCTGAGGTCCCCGTCGTAAGACGAGAGCTCCTGCCGCAACTCGAAAAAATCCAGGAGGTTCTCCCCTGCAGGCGAGATGAGTCCCATTTCCGCTGAGGCGTTCGAGGCTAATCAACCTGGACTCCTGAACTTCCAAAGGTCTTCACACCCTTGCTGCAACTCAAGAAGTTGCCCGACGTACCCGTCTTCACTCGAGAGGGAGCACGAGAGTCCCCGCCCACATCCAGAGGAGCCCCGTTTCCCTCCTAGCTCGAGAGGAGGGATCCTTTCCTGCGTGGTCGGAAAGAATTCCGGCGTTCCCGTCGCATCTCAAGAGGAGGCGCTCTCCACAGGAAAAGGCGAGAGGAACTCCAGGGTCGTGCCACCATTCCCAGGGGCCCCAAATGTCTCAGTCCATTCCAGGGAAACCTGTTTTCCCTGCAGTGCCTCGACTTTCTAGCCGAGGATCGACTCACATCACGGTGTCTCGTGGGACAGCCCTGTGGGAAAGCCTCGTGGGAAAGCCTCTGGGAAAGCCTCGTGGGAAAGCCTCGAGGGAAAGCCACAGATCCCTTGATCCATGCGAAGGGAAGCGCGACAGTGCTGCTACAGCTCAGGAGGAAAGCGCACGTGCATGCCCCCAGTCGAGACGAGGACTGACTCCCCTGGGGAGACTCCAGAAGTACCCCAGATCCATGTCTGCACTGCAGAGGAATCCTCAGGTTCCGGCACTGACTCCACACAAGGTCTTAGGCCCAGCATCGACGGAGAGGAATCCCGAGAGGCCCCATGCAACTAGCATGGGAACTGGCCTTTCCTGGGGCCACCAAAGAGGGTCCCTGTCGTCCCCATCATAAGACGAGAGCACCCGCCGCAACTCGAGAAAATCCAGGAGGTTCTCCCCTCCAGGCGAGATGAGGCCCATTTCCGCTGAGGAGTCTCGAGGCTATTCACACCTAACCTCTGGAACTTCCAAAGGGTCCTTCACACCCTTGCTGCAACTCAAGAAGTTCCCCGACATACCCGTCTCCACTCGAGAGGAAGCACGAATCCCGCCCACATCCAGAGAGCCCCGTTTCCGCCTCCTAGCTCGAGAGAGGGATCCTTTCACTGCGTGGTCGGGAAAGAATTCCGGCGTTCCCGTCGCATCTCAAGAGGAGGCGCTCTCCACAGAAAGGCGAGCGAACTCCAGGGTGCCACCATTCCCAGAGTCCCCCAGATGTCTCAGTCCATTCCAGGGAAACCTTTTTCCCTGCACTGCCTCGACTTTCAAACCGAGGATCGACTCACACCACGGGTGGCACGTGGAGAAAGCCTCGTGGGAAAGCCTCGTGGGAAAGCCTCGAGGGAAAGCCACAGATCCCTTGATCCACGCGAAGGGAAGCGCGACACTGCTACTACAGCTCGGGAGGAAAACCCACGTGCATGCCCCACTCGGACGAGGAATGACTCCCCTGGGAGACTCCAGAAGTACCCAAGATCCATGTCAGCACTGGAGAGGAATCCTGAGGTTCCGGCACAGACTCCACACAAGGTCTCAGGCCCGGCATCGACGGGAGAGGAATCCCGAGAGGCCCCCGAGCAACTGCATGGGGACTGGCCTTTCCTGAGGCCACCAGAGCGGGTCCCTGGGTCCCCATCCTAGGTCGAGAGCACCTGCCGACACTCGAGAAAATCCAGGAGGGGCCCCCCCATCCAGGGCGAGATGAGGCCATTTCTGCTGATGTGTCTCGAGGCTAATCACACCTA
>NW_017192784.1:0-10112 GCF_001704415.2 Capra hircus
CCCTCTGAATGCTTTCTAGCCTGCCTGCAGGACTCGTACAGCTGGCATGTGATTGTTTGAGGCCTCCTTTCCCAGGAGGCACAGGAAGCTTAAAGCATCCTAGGAATGTAGGGGCATCCGAGGAGTCAAAATCTTTATAATAGGACTGATTAAAAGTTTCATTTTTTGGGTCAATGCTTGCTGCTAAATTTTCATATCCTTTATTTTTAGATAGAGTTGGTATATTAAAAAAACAAGTAGTAGACCTGGTATTAGGAACATTAGATCTTTGAGTTAAGTACTTCTTTGTTATAACCCACTGCACCTTTGTTTAATAGAGATGTAACTTTAATGCTTTAAGGAAATGCAGATTAAAGAAAAACACTTCAGAGGAAACAAAATTAACATTCATTAAGGAAGAGAGCCAAAAAGTGTTTAACAAGCCTCTTGGCCAGAAGATAATGTAAATCACCAGAGACCTTTTGTATACAAAATGATGTACAGAAAGAGTCTGGGGTGCAAACGCTACATAATTTTGTGTTACCCATTGAACTCCATGTTTTTATCAAAAGTATAAAAGGCTTTTATGAACAATATAAAGGATGGGGCCAGTTTCTCGGACCAGTTTCTCGAACTAGTCTCTCGGCCTGGTTTCTTGAGACTCAGGCTCCCCCCTGTCTTTTTTCTCTCTTCTTCTTCTCTCCCTTTCCTTCTCTCTGCTTTTTACTTTAACTTCAGGCTGAATCTCCACCAGGCGGCGGAGGCTCGCCAGGTCTACTTACTTGCCTGGCTGTTAAGACCTGCACGAAAGGGAGCTTAAGGTTAAGAGGCACCCTTAGATATTCAAGCAGGGGCTGGTGCCCAACGTAGATGGTGAAAATTCTTTGTCTGGAATTTATTGGCCTTCCACGTAAACCAAAGATATTCAGCCCTTTTCCTCCAGTTAATCTTCTACTACACTATAATTTCTTAAATCTAATCTTACATTAAAAATAAAAAAGACTTTCCACGACAACGCCGTCCATCCGTCGAATTCCCTGGATCCAGCGGGCTGGACCCCGGCAGACTGAGATATCTGGGGGACTCTTGGAATGGTGGCATGACCCTGGAGTTCCTCCGCCTTTCCTGTGGAGAGCGCCTCCTCATGAGATGCGACGGGAACACCGGGAATTCTTTCCCGAACATGCAGGGAAAGGATACCTGACCTCGAGGTATGAGGCGGAAACGGGGCTCCTCTGGATGTGGGCGGGATTCTCGTGCTTCCTCTCGAGTGGAGTCAGGTATGTCGGGGAACTTCTTGAGTTGCAGCAAGGGTGTGAAGGACCCTTTGGAAGTTCCAGATGTTAGGTATGGTTAGCCTCGAGACGCCTCAGAGGAAAAGGGCCTCATCTCGCCTGGAGGGGAGAACCTCCTGGATTTTCTCGAGTTGCGGCAGGTGCTCTTGACTTACTACGGGGACCTCAGGGACCGCTCTGGTGGCCTCAGGAAAGGCCAGTCCCCATGCGAGTTGCTCTGGGCCCTCTCGGATTCCTCTCCCGTCGATGCCGGGCCTAAGACCCTGTGTGGAGTCGGTGCCGGAACCTGAGGTTTCCTCTCCAGTGCTGACATGGATCTTGGGTACTTCTGAAGTCTCCCCAGGGGAGTTAGTCGTCGTCTTGTGTGGGGCATGAACGTGCGCTTTCCTCCCGAGCTGTAGCAGCAGTGCAACGCTTCCCTTCGCGTGGATCAAGGGATCTGTGGCTTTCCCTCGAGGCTTTCCCACGAGGCTTTTCCCACAGTGCTGTCCCACGTGCCATCGTGGTGTGAGTCGATCCTCGCTAGAAATTCGAGGCAGTGCAAAAATCAGGTTTCCCTGAAATGGACTAAGACATCTGGGGACTCTGGAATGGTGGCACGACCCTGGAGTTCCTCTCGCCTTTCCTGTGGAGAGCACCTCCTCTTGAGATGCGACAGGAACGCCCGGAATTCTTTCCCGACCACGCAGGGAAAGGATCCCTCCTCTCGAGCTAGGAGGCGGAAACGGGGCTCCCTCTGGATGTGGGCGGTCTCTGGTGCTTCCTCTCGAGTGGAGACGGGTATGTCGGGGAACTTCTTGAGTTGCAGCAAGGGTGTGAAGGGCCTTTGGAAGTTCCAAAGGTTAGGTGTGATTAGCCTCGAGACGCCTCAGCGGAAATGGGCCTCATCTCGCCTGGAGGGGAGAACCTCCTGGATGTTTCTAGTTGCGGCAGGTGCTCTCGCTTACGACGGGGACCTCAGGGACCCGCTCTGGTGGCCTCAGGAAAGGCCAGTCCCTTGCGAGTTGCTCGGGGCCTCTCGGGATTCTCTGCCCCATGCCGGGGCTTAAGACCTTGTGTGGAGTCGGAGCCGGAACGTGAGGATTACTCTCCAGTGCTGACATGGATCTTGGGTACCTCCGGAGTCTCCCCAGGGGAGTCAGTCCTCGTCTCAAGTAGGGGCATGCACGTGCTTTTCCTCCCGAGCAGCAGCAGTGTCACGCTTCCCTTCCGGGGATCAAGGGATCAGTGGCTTTCCCTCGGGGCTTTCCCAGAGGCTTTCACACGAGGCTTTCCCACAGGGCTGTCCACGTGCCACCGTGGTGTGAGTCGATCCTCGGCTTGAAAGTTGAGGCAGTGCAGGGAAAACAGGTTTCCCTGGAATGGACTGGAGATATCTGGGGCACTCTGGGAATGGTGCACCACCCTGGAGTTCCTCTCGCCTTTCCTGTGGAGAGCGCCTCTTTTTGAGATGCGACGGGAACGCCGGGAATTCTTTCCCGACACGCAGGGAACGGATCCCTACTCTCGAGCTAGGAGGCGGAAACGGGGCTCCTCTGGATGTGGGCGGGACTCTCGTGCTTCCTCTCGAGTGGAGATGGGTTTATCTGGGAACTTCTTAAGTTGCAGCAGGGGTGTGAAGGACCCTTTGGAAGTTTCAAGAGGTTATGTGTGATTAGCCTCGAGACGCCTCAGCGGAAATGGGCCTCATCACGCCTGGAGGTGAGAACCTCCTGGATTTTCTCGAGTTGCGGCAGGTGCTCTCAACTTACAAAGTGCACAATAGGGACCCGCTCTGTTGGCCTTAGGAAAGGCCAGTCCCCATGCGAGTTGCTCGGGGCCTCTCGGGATTCCTCTCCCGACGATGCCGGGGCCTAAGACCTTGTGTGGAGTCGGTGCTGGAACCTGAGGATTCCTCTCCAGTGCTGACATGGATCTTGGGGTACTTCTGGAGTCTCCCCAGGGGGAGTCAGTCCTGGTCTCGAGTTTGGGTATGCAGTGCGCTTTCCTCCCAGCTCTAGCAGCATGTCACGCTTCCCTTCGCGTGGAACAAGGATCAGTGGCTTTCCCTCGAGGGTTTACCACGACGCTTTCCACGAGGCTTTCCCACAGGGCTTTCCCTCGTGCAACCGTGGTGTGAGTCGATCCTCGGCTTGAAAGTGGAGGCAGTGCCAGGAAAACAGTTTTCCCTGGAATGGACTGAGACATCTTGGGGACTCTGGAATGGTGGCACGACCCTGGAGTTCCTCTCGCCTTTCCTGTGGAGAGCGCCTCCTCTTCAGATGCGATGGGAATGCAGGGAATTCTTTCCCGACCACGCACTGAAAGGATCCCTCCTCTCGAGCTATGAGGCAGAGAAGGGGCTCCACTGGATATGGGCGGGATTCTTGTGCTTCCTCTCAAGTGGCGACGGGTATGTTGGGGAACTTCTTGAGTTGAAGCAAGGGTGTGAAGGACTCTTTGTAAGTTCGAGAGTTTAGGTGTGATTAGCCCTCGAGACGCCTCAGCGGAAATGGGCCTCATCTCACCTGGAGGGGAGAACCTCCTGGATTTTCTCGAGTTGCGGCAGGTGCTCTCGACTTACGACCTGGACCTCAAGGACCCGCTTTGGTTCGCCTGAGGAAAGGCCAGTCCCCATGCGAGTGCCTCGGGGGCCTCTCGGGATTCCTCTCCCTTCGATGTCGGGGCCTAAGACCTTGTGTGCAGTCGGTGCCGGAACCTGAGGATTCCTTTCCAGTGCTGACATGGATCTTGGGGTACCTCTGGAGTCTCCCCAGGGGATTCAGGCCTCGTCTCGAGTGGGGGCATGAGTGTGCCCTTTCCTCCCATGCTGTAGCAGCAGTGTCATGCTTCTGCTTGCGTGGACCAAGGGATTGTGACTTTCCTCGAGTCTTTCCCACGAGGCTCTCCCACAGGGCTGTCCCACGTGTCTCGGTGGTGGGAGTCGATCCTCGGCGTGAAAGCCGAGGCAGTGCAGGGAAAACAGGTTCCTGTGGAATGGACTGAGACATCTGGGGGAGTCTTGGAATGGTGGCACGACCCTGCAGTTCCTCTCCCCTTTCCTTTGGAGAGCGCCTCCTCTTGAGATGCGATGGGAATTCCGGAAATTCTTTCCCGACCATGTAGGGAAAGGATCCCTCATCTCGAGCTACGAGCCGGAAACGGAGCTCCTCTGGATGTGGCCGGGACCCTCGTGTTTCCTCTTGAGTGGAGACGGGTATGTCGGGGAACTTCTTGAGTTACAGCATGACTGTGAAAGACCCTTTTGAAGTTCCAGAGTTCACGTGTGATTAGCCTCGAGACACCTCAGTGGAAACGGGCCTCATCTCGCCTGCAGGGGAGAACCTCCTGGATTTTCTCGAGTTACGTCAGGTGCCCTCGAGTTACGACGGAGACATCAGGGACCCGCTCTGGTGACCTCAGGAAAGGCCAGTCCCCATGCGAGGTGCTAGGGGGCCTCTCAGGATTCCTCTCCCGTCGATGCCGGGGCCTAAGACCTTGTGTGGAGTCGGGACCGGAACCTGAGGATTCCTCTCCAGTGCTGACATGGATCTTGGCGTACTTCTGGAGTCTCCCAAGCTTGCGTCAGTCCTCGGCTCGACTGGGGTCATGCACGTGCGCTTTCCTCCCGAGCGGTTAGCAGCAGTGTTGCGCTTCCCATCACGTGGATCAAGGTATCTGTGGCTTTCCCTCGAGACTTTCCCACGAGGCTTTCCCACGAGGCTTTGCCCACAGGGCTGTCCCACGTGCCACAGTGGTGTGAGTCGATCCTCGGCTTGAAAGTCGAGTCAGTGCGGGGAAACAGGTTTCCCTGGAATGGACTGAGACATCTGGGGGACTCGGAGAATGGTGGCATGTCCCTGGAGTTCCTCTCGCCTTTCCTGTGGAGAGCGCCTCCTCTTGAGATGCGACGAGAACGCCGGGAATTCTTTCCCGACCTCGAAGGGAAAGGATCCCTCCTCTCGAGCTATGAGGCGGAAACGGGGGCTCCTCTGGATGTGGGCGGAACTATCGTGCTTCCTCTTAAGTGGCAGACGGGTATGTCGGGAACTTCTTGATTTGCAGCAAGGGTGTGAAGGACCCTTTGGAAGTTCCAAAGTTTAAGTGTGCTTAGCCCTTGAGATGTGTCAGCGGAAATAGGCTTCATTTTGCCTGGAGGGAGAACATCCTTGATTTTCTCCAGTTGCGGCAGGTGCTCTCGACTTACAATGGGGACCGCAGGGACCCGCTCTGGTGGCCTCAGGAAAGCCAGTCAAGATCCAAGACAGCTTTGGAGAGGGAGAGACATCACGAGAGGCTCCCGAGCAACTTGCATGGGGACTGGCCTTTCCTGAGGCCACCAAAGCGGGTCCCTGAGGTCCCCGTCGTAAGTCGAGAGCACCTGGCGCAACTCGAGAAAATCCAAGAGGTTCTCCCCTCCAGGCGAGATGAGACCCATTTGCGCTGAGGCATCTCGAGGCTAATCACACCTAACCTCTGGAACTTCCAAAGGGCCCTTCACACCATTGCTGCAACTCAAGAAGTTCCCAAACATACCCGTTTCCACTCGAAAGGAAGCACGAGAGTCCCGCCCACAACCAGAAGAGCCCCGTTTCAGGCCTCATAGCTCGAGAGGAGGGATCCTTTCCCTTCGTGGTCGGGAAAGAATTTCCGGCGTTCCCGTCCCATCTCAAGAAGAGGCGCTCTCCACAGGAAAGGCCAGAGGAACTCAGGGTCGTGCCACCATTCCCAGAGCCCCCAGATGTCTCAGTCGATTCCAGGGAAACCTGTTTTCCCCGCAATGCCTCGACTTTCAAGCCGAGGATCGACTCAGAACTCGGTGGCACGAGGGAGAGCCCTGTGAAAAGCCTAGTGGGAAAGCCTCGTGGGAAAGCCTACTGAGAAAGCCACAGATCCCTGGATCCACGCAAAGGGAAGCGTGACACTGCTGCTAAAGCTCGGGAGGAAAGCGCACGTGCACGCCACACTCGCGACGAGGACTGACTCCCCTGGGAGACTCCAGAAGTACCCCAAGATCCATGTCAGAACTGGAGAGGAATCCTCAGGTTCCGGCACCGACTCCACACAATGTCTCAGGCCCCGCATAGACGGAGAGGAATCGCTAGAGGCCCAGAGCAACTCGCATGGGGACGGGCCTTTCCTGAGGGCACTAGAGCGTGTCCCTGAGGTCCCCGTCGGAAGCCGAGAGCACCTGCCGCAACTCGAGAAAATCCAGGAGGTTCTCCCCTCCAGGCGAGATGAGGCCCATTTCCGCTGAGGAGTCTCGAGGCTTATCACACCTAAACTCTGGAACTTTCAAAGGGTCCTTCACACCTTTGCTGCAACTCAAGAAGTTCCCCGACATACCCGTCTCCACTCGAGAGGAAGCACGAGAGTGCCGCCCTCATCCTTAGGAGCCCCGTTTCCGCCTCCTAGCTCGAGAGGAGGGATCCTTTCCCTGCGTGGTCGGGAAAGAATTCCGGGAGTTCCCTTCGCATCTCAAGAAGAGGCGCTCTCCACAGGAAAGGCGAGAGGAACTCCAGGGTCGTGCCACCATTCCCTGAGCCCCCAGATGTCTCAGTCTATTCCAGGGAAACCTGTTTTCCCTGCACTGCCTTGACTTTCAAGCCGACGATCGACCTACACCACGGTGGCACGAGGGACAGCCCTGTTGGAAAGCCTCGAGGTAAAGCCTCATGGGAAAGCCTCGAGGGAAAGACACAGATCCCTTGATCCTCGCAAAGGGAAGCGTGACACTGCGGCTACAGCTCGGGAGGAAAGCCCACGTGCATGCCCCCACTCGAGACGAGGACTGACTCCCCTGGGGAGACTCCAGAAGTCCCCCAAGACCCATGTCATACGGGAGAGGAATCCTCAGGTTCCGGCACCAAATCCACACAAGGTCTTAGTCCACGGCATCGACAGGAGAGGAATCCCGAGCGGCCCCCGAGCAACTCGCATGGGGACTGGCCTTTCCTGAGCCACCAGAGCGGGTCCCTGAGGTCCCCGTCGTAAGTCCAGAGCACCTGCCGCCACTCGAGAAAAAACCAGGAGGTTCTCCCCTCCAGGCGAGATGAGGCCCATTTCCGGTGAGGCGTCTCGAGGCTAATCACACCTAACTTCTGGAACTTCCAAAGGGTCCTTCACACCCTTGCTGCAACTCAAGAAGTTCCCGCGACATACCCGTCTCCACTCGAGAGAAAGCACGATTGTCCCGCCCACATCCAGAGGAGCCCCCTTTCCGCCTCCTAGCTCGAGAGGAGGGATCCTTTCCCTGCGTGGTCGGGAAAGAATTTCCGGCGTTCCCGTCGCATCTCAAGAGTAGCGCTCACCACAGGAAAGGCGAGAGGAACTCCAGGGTGGTGCCACCATTCCCAGAGTCCCCCTGATTTCTCAGTCCATTCCAGGGAAACCGGTTTTCCCTGCACTGCCTCGACTTTCAATCCGAGGAACGACTCACACCACGGTGGCACGTGGGACAGCCCTGTGGGAATTCCTCATGAAAAAGCATCGTGGGAAAGCCTCCAGATAAAGCCACAGATCCCTGGATCCTCGCGAAGGGAAGCGTGACACTGCTGCTACAGCTCTGGAGGAAAGTGCACATTACATGCCCCCAATAGAGATGAGGACTGACTCACCTGGGGAGACTCCAGAAGTACCCCAAGAACCATGTAAGCACTGGAGAGTTATTCTCAGGTTCCGGCACCGACTCCACACAAGGTATAAGGCGCCAGCATCGACGGGAGAGGAATTTCCGAGATGCCCCCAAACAACTCGCATGGGGACTGGCCTTTCCTGAGGAAACCAGAGCGGGGTCCCTGAGGTCCCCATTGTAAGTCGAGAGCACCTGCCGCAACTCGAAAAAATCCAGGAGGTTCTCCCCTCCAGGCGAGATGAGGCCCATTTCCGCAGAGGCGTCTCCGAGGCTAATCACACCTAACCTCTGGAACTTCCAAAGGGTCCTTCAAACCCTTGCTGCAACTCAAGAAGTTCCCTGACATACCCGTCTCCACTCGAGAGGAAGCATGAGAGTCCCGCCCACATCCAGAGGAGCCCGTTTCCGCTTCTAGCTCGAAATGAGGGGTCCTTTCCCTGCGTGGTCGGGAAAGATTTCCCGGCGTTCCCGTCGCATCTCAAGAGGAGGCGCTCTCCACAGGAAAGGCGAGATGGACTCCAGGGTCGTGCCACCATTCCCAGATTCCCGCAGATTTCTCAGTCCATTCCAGGGAAACCTGTTTTCCCTGCACTGCCTCGACTTTCAAGCCGACGATCGACCTACACCACGGTGACACGAGAGACAGCCCTGTTGGAAAGCCTCGAGGTAAAGCCTCGTGGGAAAGCCTCGAGGGAAAGCCACAGATCCCTTGATCCACACAAAGGGAAGCGTGACACTGCGGCTACAGCTCGGGAGGAAAGGCCACGTGCATGCCCCCACTCGAGACGAGGGACTGGACTCCCCTGGGGAGAATCGCAGAAGTCCCCCAAGACCCATGTCAGCACTGCAGAGGAATTCTCAGGTTCCGCGCACCGACTCCACACAAGGTCTTTAGGCCCCCGGCATCGACGGGAGAGGAATCCCCGAGAGGCCCCGAGCAACACGCATGGGAACTGGCCTTTCCTGAGGCCACCAGAGCGCGTCCCTGAGGTCCCCGTCGTAAGTCGAGACCACCTGCCACAACTCGTGAAAATCCAGGAGTTCTCCCCTCCAGGGGAGATGAGGACCATTTCCGCTGAGGCGTCTCGAGGCTAATCACACCTAACCTCTGGAACTGCCAAAGGGTACTTCACACCCTTTCTGCAACTCAAGAAGTTCCCGACATACCCGTCTCCCCTCGAGAGGAAGCACGAGAGTCCCGCCACATCCAGAGGAGCCCCGTTTCCGCCTGCTAGCTCGAGAGGTGGAATCCTTTCCCTGCGTGATCGGCAAAGAATTCCAAGCGTTCCATCGCATCTCAAGAGGAGGCGCTCTCCACAGGAAAGGCGAGAGGAACTCCAGGGTCGTGCCACCATTCCCAGAGTCCCCCAGATGTCTCAGTCCATTCCAGGGAAACCTGTTTTCCCTGCACTGCCTCGACTTTCAAGCCGACGATCGAACTACACCACGGTGGCACGTGGACAGCCCTGTTGGAAAGCCTCGTGTGAAAGCCTCGTGGGAAACCCTCTTGGGAAAGCCTCGTGTGAAAGCCTCAAGCGAAAGCCACAGATCCCTTGATCCACGCGAAGGGAAGAGTGACACTGCTGCTACAGCTCGGAGGAAATTGCACGTGCATGCCCCCACTCGAGACGAAGACTGACTCCCCTGGGAGACTCCAGAAGTACCCCATGATCCATGCCAGCACTAGGGAGGAATACTCAGGTTCCGGCACCGACTCCACACAAGGTCTTAGGCCGCAGCATCGACGGGAGAGGAATCCCGAGAGGCCCCCGAGAAACTCGCATGGGGACTGGCCTTTCCTGAGGCCACCAGAGCGGGTCCCTGAGGTCCCGTCGTAAGTCGAGAGCACCTGCCGCAACTCGAGAAAATCCAGGAGGTTGGCCCCTCCAGGCGAGATGAGGCCCATTTCCGCTGAGGGGGCTCGAGGCTAATCACATCTAACATCTGGAACTTCCAAAGGGTCCTTCACACCCTTGCTGCAACTCAAGAAGTTCCGCGACATACCCGTCTACACTCGAGAGGAAGCACGAGAGTCCCGCCCACATCCAGAGGAGCCCCCGATTACGCATCCTAGCTCGGAGGGAGGGATCTTTCCCTGCGTGTTCGGGAAAGATTCCGGGCTTCCCGTCGCATCTCAAGAGAGGCGATCTCCACAGGAAAGGCGAGAGATACTCCAGGGTCGTGCCACCATTCCAGAGTCCCCAGATGTCTCAGTCCATTCCAGG
>NW_017192785.1:0-10111 GCF_001704415.2 Capra hircus
GAAAGGATCCCTCCTCTCGAGCTAGAGGGCGGTAACGGGGCTCCTCTGGATGTGGGCGGGACGCTCGTGCTTCCTCTCGAGTGAGACGGGTATGTCCGGGAACTTCTTGAGTTGCAGGAAGGGTGTGAAGGACCCTTTGTAAGTTCCAGAGGTTAGGTGTGATTAGCCTTGAAACAGCTCAGCGGAAATGGGCCTCATCTCGCCTGGAACGGAGAACCTCCTGGATTTTCTCAAGTTGCGGCAGGTGCTCTGGACTTAGGACGGGGAACACAGGGACCCGCTCTGGTGGCCTCAGGAAAGGCCAGTAAACATGCGAGTTGCTCGGGGGCCTCTCGGGATTCCTCTCCCTTCGATACCGGGGCCTAAGACCTTGTGTGGAGTCGGTGCCGGAACCTGAGGATTCCTCTCCAGTGCTGACATGGATCTTGGGGTACTTCTGGAGTCTCCCCAGGGGAGTGTGTCCTCGTCCCGAGTGGGCGCCTGCACGTACGCTTTCCTCCCGAGCTGTAGCAGCAGTGTCACGCTTCTCCTTCGCATGGTTCAAGGAATCTGTGCCTTTCCCTCGAGGCTTTCCCAAAGGGCTGTTCCACGTGCCACCGTGGTGTGTGTCGATGTCGATCCTCGGCTTGAAAGTCGAGGCAGTGCAGGGAAAACAGGTTTCCCTGGAATGGACTGAGACATCTTGGGGACTCTGGAAATGGTGGCACGACGCTGGAGTTCCTCTCGCCTTTCCTGTGGAGAGCGCCTCCTCTTGAGATGCGACGGGAACGCCGGGAATTCTTTGCCGACCACCAAATGAAATGATACCTCCTCTCGAGCTAGGAGGCGGAAACGGGGGCTCTTCTGGATGTGGGCGGGACTCTCGTGCTTCCCCTTGACTGGAGACGGGTATGTCGGGGAACTTCTTGAGTTGCAGCAAGGGTGTGAAGGACCCTTTGGAAGTTCCAGAGGTTAGGTGTGATTAGCCTTGAGTCGCCTCAGCGGAAATGGGCCTCATCTCGCCTGGAGGGGACAACCTCCTGGATTTTCTCCGACTTGCGGCAGGTGCTCTCGACTTGCGACGGGGACCACAGGGACCCCCTCTGGAGGCCTCAGGAAAGGCAGTCCCCATTCGAGTTGCTTGGGATCCTTTCGGGATTTCTCTCCCGTCGATGCCGGGGCCTAAGTCCTTGTGTGGAGTCGGTGCCGGAACCTGAGGATTCCGCTCCAGTACTGACATGAATCTTGGGGTACTTCTGGAGTCTCCCCTGGGAAGTCAGTCCGTCGTCTGGAGTGGGGGCATGCACGTGCGCTTTCCTCCTGAGCTGTAGCAGCAGTGTCCCGCTTCCCTTTCGCGTGGATCAAGGAATCTGTGGCTTTCCCTCGAGGCTTTCCCACGAGGCTTTCCCACAGGGCTGTTTCAAGTGCCACCGTGGTGTGAGTCGATCCTCTGCTTGAAAGTCGAGGCAGTGAAGGGAAAACAGGTTTCCCTGGAATGGACTGAGACACCTGGGGGACTCTGGAATGGTGGCACGACCGTGAAGTTCCTCTCGCTTTTCCTGTGGATATCGCCTCCTCTTGAGATGCGACGGGAATGACGGGAATTCTTTCCTGACCACACAGGGAAAGTATCCCTCCTCTCGAGCTACGAGGCGGAATCGGGGCTCCTTGGATGTGGTCGAGACTCTCGTGCTTCCTCTCGAGTTGAGACGGGTATTTCGGGGAACTTCTTGAGTTGAAGCAAGGGTGTGAAGGACCCTTTGGAAGTTCTCGACGTTAGGTGTGTTTCGCCTCGAGATCCTCAGCGGAAATGGGCCTCATCTCTCCTGGAGGGGAGAACCTCCTGGATTTTCTCGTGTTGCGGCAGGTGCTCTCGACTTACGACGGGGACCTCAGGGACCCGCTCTGGTGGCCTCAGGAAAGGCCAGTCCCCATGCGAATTGCTCGGGGGCCTCTCCGGATTCCTCTCCCGTCGATGCCGGGGCCTAACACCTTGTGTGGAGTCGGTGCCGGAACTTGAGGATTCCTCTCCAGTGCTGACATGGATCTTGGGGTACTTCTGGAGCCTCCACCGGGGATTCAGTCCTCGTCTCGACTTAGGTCATTCACGTGCACTTTCCTCCCGAGCTGTAGCAGCAGTGTCATGCTTCCCTTCGCGTGGATGAAGAAATCTGTGGCTTTAACTCCAGGTTTTCGCAGCAGGCTTTCCCACGAGGCTTTCCCACAGGGCTGTCCCACGTGCCACCGTGGTGTGAGTCGATCCTCGGCTTGAAAGTCGAGGCAGTGCAGGGAAAACTGGTTTCCCTGGAATGGACTGAGACATCTGGGGGACTCTGGGAATGGTGGCACGACCCTGGAGTTCCTCTCGCCTTTCCTGTGGAGAGCGCCTGCTCTTGAGATGCGACGGGAACGCCTGGAATTCTTTCAGGAGCACGCAGGAAAAGGATCCTCCTATCGAGCTAGGAGATGGAAACGGGGCTCCTCTGTATGTGGGCGGGACTCTTGTGCTTCCTCTCGAGTGGAGACGGGTATGTCGCGGGAACTTCTTGAGTTGCAGCAAGCGTGTGAAGGACCCTTTGTAAGTTCCAGAGTTTAGGTGTGATTAGCCTCGATATGCCTCAGCAGAAATTGGCCTCATCTCGCCTGGCAGGGGAGAACCTCCTGGATGTTCTCGAGTTGCGGGCAGGTGGTCTCGACTTACGACGGGGACCTCAGGGACCCGCTCTGTTGGCCTCAGGAAAGGCCAGTCCCCTATGCGAGTTGCCAGGGGACCTCTCGGGATTACTCTCCCGTCGAAGCTGGGGCCTAAGATATTGTGCGGAGTGGGTGCCGGTACCTGAGGATTCCTCTCCAGTGCTTACGTGGATCTTGGGGTACTTCTGGAGTCTCCCCATTGGAGTCAGTCCTCGACTCGAGTGGGGGCATGCACGTGCGCTTTCCTCTCGAGCTGTAGCAGCAGTGTCGCGCTTCCATTGGCGTGGATCAAGGGATCTGTGGCTTTCCCTCGAGGCTTTCCCACGAGGCTTTCCCACGAGACTTTCCCACAGGGCGGTCCCACGTGCCACCGTGATGTGAGTCGATCCTCGGCTTGAAAGTCGACGCAGTGCAGGGAAAACAGGTTTCCCTGGAAAGGACGGAGACATCTGGGGGACTCTGGGAATGGTGGCAGGACCCTGGAGTTCCTCTCCCTTTCCTGTGGAGAGCGCCTCCTCTTGAGATGGGACGGGAATGCCGGGAATTCTTTCCAGAGCACGCAGGGAAAGGATCCCTCCTCTCGAGCTAGCAGGCGGAAACGGGGCCACTCTGGATATGGACGGGACTCTCCGATTCCTCTAGAGTGGAGACGGGTATGTCGGGGGAAATTCTTGAGTTGCAGCAAGGGTGTGAAGGACCCTTTGGAAGTTCCAGAGTTTAAGTGTGATTACCCCCTAGTTGCCTCAGCGGAAATGGGCCTCATCTCACCTGGAGGGGAGAACCTCCTGGATTTTCTGGAGTTGCGGCAGGTGCTCTCGACTTACGATGGGGACCTCAGGGACCTGCTCTGGTGGCCTCAGGAAAGGCCAGTCCCCATGCGAGTTGCTCTGGGGCCTCTCGGGATTCCTCTCCCGTCGATGCAGGGTCCTAAGACCTTGGTTGGAGTCGGTGCCGGAACCTGAGGATTCCTCTCCACTTCTGACATGGATCTTGGGGTACTTCTGGAGTCCCCCCAGGGGTGTCAGTACTCGTCTCGAGTGGGGCCATGCACGTACGCTTTCCTCCGGAGCTGTAGCAGCAGTGTCCCGCTTCCCTTCGCATGGATCAAGGGATCTGTGGCTTTCCCTCGAGGCTTTCCCACGAGGCTTTCCCACAGGGCTGTACCACGTGCCACTGTGGTGTGAGTCGATCCTCGACTTGAAAGTCGAGGCAGTGCAGGGAATACAGGTTTCCCTGGAATGGACTGAGACTTCTGGGGGACTCTGGGAATGGTGGCACGACCCTGGAGTTCCTCTCGCCTTTCCTCTGGAGAGCGCCTCCTCTTTGAGATTCGTCGGGAATGCTGCGAATTCTTTCCCGACCGCGCAGGGAAAGGATCAAACCTCTCGAGCTAAAAGGTGGAATCGGGGCTCCTCTGGATGTGGGCGGGACTCTCGTGCTTCCTCTCGAGTGGAGACGGGTATGTCGGGGAACTTCTTGAGTTGCAGCAAGGGTGTGAAGGACCCTTTGGAAGTTCCAGATGTTAGATGTGATTAGCCTCGAGACGCCTCTGCGGAAATGGGCCTCATCTCGCCTGGAGGGGAGAAACTCCTGGATTTTCTCGAGTTGCGGTAGGTGCTGTCAACTTACGACGGGGACCTCAGGGACCCGCCTCTGGTGGCCTCAGGAAAGGCCAGTCCCCATGCGAGTTGATCGGGGCCTCTCGGGATTCATCTCCCGTCGATGCTGGTGCCTAAGACCTTGTGTGGAGTCAGTGCCGGAACCTGAGGATTCCTCTCCAGTGCTGACATGGATCTTGGGGTACTTCTGGAATCTCCCCAGGGGAGTCAGTCCTCGTCTCGAGTGGGGGCATGCACGTGCGCTTTCCTCCCGAGCTTTAGCAGCAGTGTCGCGGTTCCATTCGCGTGGATCAAGGGATCTGTGGCTTTCCCTCGAGGCTTTCCCAGGAGGCTTTCCCACGATGCTTTCCCAGGAGGCTTTCCCACAGGGCTGTCCCACGTGCCACCGTGGTGTGAGTCGATCCTCGGCTTGAAAGTCAAGGCAGTGCAGGGAAAACAGGTTTCCCTGGAATGGACGGAGACATCTGGTGGACTCTGGGAATGGTGGCACGACCCTGGAGTTCCTCTCGCCTTTCCTGTGGAGAGCGCCTGCTCTTGAGATGCGACGGGAACGCCTGGAATTCTTTCCCGAGCACGCAGGGAAAGGATCCCTCCTATCGAGCTAGGAGATGGAAACGGGGCTCCTCTGTATGTGGGCGGGACTCTTGTGCGTCCTCTCGAGTTGAGACGGGTATGTCGGGGAACTTCTTGAGTTGCAGCAAGGGTGTGAAGGACCCTTTGTAAGTTCCAGAGTTTAGGTGTGATTAGCCTCGAGACGCCTCCGCGGAAATGGGCCTCATGTCGCCTGGAGGGGAGAACCTCCTGGATGTTCTCGAGTTGCGGCAGGTGCTCTCGACTTACGACGGGGACCTCAGGGACCCGCTCTGGTGGCCTCAGGAAAGGCCAGTCCTCATGCGAGTTGCTCGGGCGCCTGTCGGGATTCCCCTCCCGTCGATGCTGGGGCCTAAGACCTTGTGTGGGGTCATTGCCGGAACCTGAGGATTCCTCTCCAGTGCTGACATGAATCTTGGGATATTTCTGGAGTCTCCCCAGGGGAGTCAGTCCTCGTCTCGAGTGGGGTCATGCACGTTCGCTTTCCTCCCGAGCTGTAGCAGCAGTGTCGCGCTTCCCTTTGCATGGATCAAGGGATCTGTGTCTTTCCCTCGAGGCTTTCCAACGAGGCTTTCCCACGAGGCTTTCCCACGAGGCTTTCCCACAGGGCTGTCCCTCGTGTCACCGTGGTGTGAGTCGATCCTCGGCTTGAAAGTCGAGGCAGTGCAGGGAAAAGAGGTTTCCCTGGAATGGACGGAGACATCTGGTGGACTCTGGGAATGGTGGCAAGACCCTGGAGTTCGTCTCACCTTTCCTCTGGAGAGCGCCTCCTCCTAGGATGCCACGGAAACGCCGGGAATTCTTTCCCGACCACGCAGGGAAAGGATCCCTCCTCTCGAGGTAGGAGGCGGAAAGGGGGCTACTGTCGATGTGTGTGGGACTTCGTGTTTCCTCTCGAGTGGAGACAGGTATGTCGGGGAACTTCTTGAGTTGCAGCAAGGGTGTGAAGGACCCTTTGGAAATTCCAGAGGTTAGGTGTGATTAGCCTCGAGACACCTCAGCGGAAATGGGCCTCATCTCGCCTGGAGGGGAGAACGTCCTGAATGTTCTCGAGTTGCAGCAGGTGCTCTCGACTTACGACGGGGACCTCAGGGACCCGCTCTGGTGGCCTCAGGAAAGGCCAGTCCTCATGCGAGTTGCTCGGGCGCCTGTCGGGATTCCCCTCCCGTCGATGCTGGGGCCTAAGACCTTGTGTGGGGTCATTGCCGGAACCTGAGGATTCCTCTCCAGTGCTGACATGAATCTTGGGATATTTCTGGAGTCTCCCCAGGGGAGTCAGTCCTCGTCTCGAGTGGGGTCATGCACGTTCGCTTTCCTCCCGAGCTGTAGCAGCAGTGTTGCGCTTCCCTTTGCATGGATCAAGGGATCTGTGTCTTTCCCTCGAGGCTTTCCCAACGAGGCTTTCCCACGAGGCTTTCCCACGAGGCTTTCCCACAGGGCTGTCCCTCGTGTCACCGTGGTGTGAGTCGATCCTCGGCTTGAAAGTCGAGGCAGTGCAGGGAAAAGAGGTTTCCCTGGAATGGACGGAGACATCTGGTGGACTCTGGGAATGGTGGCAAGACCCTGGAGTTCGTCTCACCTTTCCTCTGGAGAGCGCCTCCTCCTAGGATGCCACGGAAACGCCGGGAATTCTTTCCCGACCACGCAGGGAAAGGATCCCTCCTCTCGAGGTAGGAGGCGGAAAGGGGGCTACTGTCGATGTGTGTGGGACTTCGTGTTTCCTCTCGAGTGGAGACAGGTATGTCGGGGAACTTCTTGAGTTGCAGCAAGGGTGTGAAGGACCCTTTGGAAATTCCAGAGGTTAGGTGTGATTAGCCTCGAGACACCTCAGCGGAAAATGGGCCTCATCTCGCCTGGAGGGGAGAACGTCCTGAATGTTCTCGAGTTGCAGCAGGTGCTCTCGACTTACGACGGGGACCTCAGGGACCCGCTCTGGTGGCCTCAGGATAGGCCAGTCCCTATGCGAGTTGCCAGGGGACCTCTCGGGATTCCTCTCCCGTCGAAGCTGGGGCCTAAGATATTGTGTGGAGTGGGTGCCGGTACCTGAGGATTCCTCTCCAGTGCTTACGTGGATCTTGGGGTACTTCTGGAGTCTCCCCCGTTGGAGTCAGTCCTCGACTCGAGTGGGGGCATGCACGTGCGCTTTCCTTCCGAGCTGTAGCAGCAGTGTCGTGCTTCCCTTCGCGTGGATCAAGGGATCAGGGCTTTCTCTCGAGGCTTTCCAACGAGGCTTTCCCACGAGGCTTTCCCACAGGGCTCTCCCACGTGCCACAGTGGTGTGAGTCGATCCTCGGCTTGAAAGTCGAGGCAGTGCAGGGAAAACAGGTTTCCCTGGAATGGACTGAGACATCTGGGGGACTCTGGGATTGGTGACACGACCTTGGAGTTCCTCTCGCCTTTCCTGTGGAGAGCACCTCCTCTTGAGATGCGACGGGAACGCCGGGAATTCTTTCCCGACCACTCAGGGAAAGAATCCCACCTCTCGGGCTAGGCGGTGAAACGGGGCTCCTTTGGATGTGGGAGGGACTCTCGTACTTCCTCTCGAGTGGAGACGGGTATGTCGGGGAAATTCTTGAGTGGCAGCAAGGGTGTGAAGGACCCTGTGGAAGTTCCAGATGTTAGATGTGATTAGACTCGAGACGCATCAGTGGAAATGGGCCTAATCTCGCCTGGAGGGGAGAACGTCCTGGATATTCTCGAGTTGCGGGAGGTGCTCTCAACTTACGACGGTGACCTCAGGGACCCGCTGTGTTGGCCTCAGGAAAGGCCAGTCCCCATGCATGTTGCTTGGGGTCCTGTCGGGATTCCTCTCCCGTCGATGTCGGGGCCTAAGATCTCGTGTGGAGTCGGTGCTGGAACCTGAGGATTCCTCTCCAGTGCTGACATGGATCTTGGGGTACTTCTGGCGTATCCCAGTGCAGTCAGTCGTCTACTCGAGTGGGGGCATGCACGTGCGCTTTCCTCCCGAGCTTTAGCAGCAGTGTCACCCTTCCCTTCGCGTGGATCAACGGATCTGTGGCTTTCCCTCGAGGCTTTCCCAAGAGGCTTTCCCTCGAGGCTTTCCCAAGAGGCTTTCCCACAAGGCTTTCCCACATGGCTGTCCCACGTGCCACCGTGGTGTGAGTCGATCCTCGCTTGAACGTCCAGGCAGTGCAGGGAAAACTGGTTTCCCTGGAATGGACTGAGACATCTGGGGGACTCTGGGAATGGTGCCACGACCCTTGATTCCCTCTCGCCTTTCATGTGGAGAGCGCTGCCTCTTGAGATGCCACGGGAACGCCAGGAATTCTTTCCCGACCCTGCAGGGAAAGGATCCCTCCTCTCGAGCTAGGAGGCGGTAACGGGGCTCCTCTGGATGTGGGCGGGACGCTCGTGCTTCCTCTCGAGTGGAGACGGGTATGTCGGGAACTTCTTGAGTTGCAGGAAGGGTGTGAAGGACCCTTTGTAAGTTCCAGAGGTTAGGTGTGATTAGCCTTGAAACAGCTCAGCGGAAATGGGCCTCATCTCGCCTGGAACGGAGAACCTCCTGGATTTTCTCAAGTTGCGGCAGGTGCTCTGGACTTAGGACGGGGAACACAGGGACCCGCTCTGGTGGCCTCAGGAAAGGCCAGTAAACATGCGAGTTGCCGGGGGCCTCTCGGGATTCCTCTCCCTTCGATACCGGGGCCTAAGACCTTGTGTGGAGTCGGTGCCGGGAACCTGAGGATTCCTCTCCAGTGCTGACATGGATCTTGGGGTACTTCTGGAGTCTCCCCAGGGGAGTGTGTCCTCGTCCCGAGTGGCGCGCTGCACGTACGCTTTCCTCCGAGCTGTAGCAGCAGTGTCACGCTTCCTCTTCGCATGGTTCAAGGAATCTGTGCCTTTCCCTCGAGGCTTTCCCAAAGGGCTGTTCCACGTGCCACCGGTGGTGTGTGTCGATGTCGATCCTCGGCTTAAAAGTCGAGGCAGTGCAGGGAAAACAGGTTTCCCTGGAATGGACTGAGACATCTTGGGGACTCTGGGAAATGGTGGCACGACGCTGGAGTTCCTCTCGCCTTTCCTGTGGAGAGCGCCTCCTCTTGAGATGCGACGGGAACGCCGGGAATTCTTTGCCGACCACCAAATGAAATGATACCTCCTCTCGAGCTAGGAGGCGGAAACGGGGCTCTCTGGATGTGGGCGGGACTCTCGTGCTTCCCCTTGACTGGAGACGGGGTATGTCGGGGAACTTCTTGAGTTGCAGCAAGGGTGTGAAGGACCCTTTGGAAGTTCCAGAGGTTAGGTGTGATTAGCCTTGAGTCGCCTCAGCGGAAATGGGCCTCATCTCGCCTGGAGGGGACAACCTCCTGGATTTTCTCGACTTGCGGCAGGTGCTCTCGACTTGCGACGGGGACCACAGGGACCCCCTCTGGAGGCCTCAGGAAAGGCCAGTCCCCATTCGAGTTGCTTGGGATCCTTTCGGGATTTCTCTCCCGTCGATGCCGGGCCTAAGTCCTTGTGTGGAGTCGGTGCCGGAACCTGAGGATTCCGCTCCAGTACTGACATGAATCTTGGGGTACTTCTGGAGTCTCCCCTGGGAAGTCAGTCCTCGTCTGGAGTGGGCATGCACGTGCGCTTTCCTCCTGAGCTGTAGCAGCAGTGTCCCGCTTCCCTTCGCGTGGATCAAGGAATCTGTGGCTTTCCCTCGAGGCTTTCCCACGAGGCTTTCCCACAGGGCTGTTTCAAGTGCCACCGTTGGTGTGAGTCGATCCTCTGCTTGAAAGTCGAGGCAGTGAAGGGAAAACAGGTTTCCTGGAATGGACTGAGACACCTGGGGGACTCTGGGAATGGTGGCACGACCGTGAAGTTCCTCTCGCTTTTCCTGTGGATATCGCCTCCTCTTGAGATGCGACGGGAATGACGGGAATTCTTTCCTGACCACACAGGGAAAGTATCCCTCCTCTCGAGCTACGAGGCGGAATCGGGGCTCCTTATGTGGTCGAGACTCTCGTGCTTCCTCTCGAGTTGAGACGGGTATTTCGGGAACTTCTTGAGTTGAAGCAAGGGTGTGAAGGACCCTTTGGAAGTTCTCGACGTTTAGGTGTGTTTCGCCTCGAGATCCTCAGCGGAAATGGCCTCATCTCTCCTGGAGGGAGAACCTCCTGGATTTTCTCGTGTTGCGGGCGGTCTCTCGACTTACGACGGGGACCTCAGGAACCCGCTCTGGTGGCCTCAGGAAAGGCCAGTCCCCATGCGAATTGCTCGGGGCC
>NW_017192786.1:0-21228 GCF_001704415.2 Capra hircus
GGAGTCGCCACTGGCGCCTTTCTTGCCTCAGCTCCAATCCTGCCTTGCCTTTGCACTTAGGTCCCAGCCTCCTTAAGGAGGCTTAGGGGCTGGTGGGTTGCACACTGCCAAGGGCTCCAGCAGTGAGAACTCTGTCAGAGGGAAGGAAGGGCAACTGCAGGGCTCCTCCAGCGGTTGCTTGGCCGCCCAGATTCAGCGCCACACGGAGAGCACCAGGCCCAGGGCCCCTGGCTGGGTTTTCATGCCCGCACACCCAGGAGGCTGATTCCTCGTGGGTGCCCAGAAAGTGTATGACAGACGTAGGTTCCCTAGCACTCTCCTCCCCAGCAGAGACATGTGCAGGTGGTTTGGGCCTGATCCTGCGTGTCTGGGTTCCTGCCCACAGCCCCAACTCAGGGGAAGCAGCCCCTGAGGCAAGACCTGCTGGAGGACCCTGCGCCCCCGCCTGATAGGCGAGTGCATAAGCCAGCAGGGAAGCGAGCCTCCTCGGGGGAAGAGGAGGCAGCCCAGCCCCGTCAAGTTGAAAGCCCTGCTTGCACGGAGCTAAGTGCTGCCTCCAGTACAGGCAGATCTCTAGCTTCTGTTCAGAGGCCCGATCTAGGCAGAGTTCATGTCGCCAAGGATGCTCTGCCATAGGCGAGCCTTGCGCAGACTTGCCTTGCTTTTAGGCTCCCTCCCCAGGAAGGAGCAGGCTGTGTGAGGCTGGGAAACGCCACTGGCGCCTTCCTGGCTTCAGCTCTACCCCTGCCTTGCCTTTGCACTTAGTTCCCAGCGTCCTTGAGGAGGCTTAGGGGCTGGTGGGTTGCACACTGCCAAGGGCTCCAGCAGTGAAAGCTCTGTCAGAGGGAAGCGAAGGGCAACAGCAGGGCTCCTTCAGCGGTTGCTTGGCCGCCCAGACTAAGCGCTGCACGGAGAGCACCAGGTTCCAAGGGCCCCTGGCTGGGTTTTGCATCCCCACACTCCCAGAGGCTGACTCCGTGTGTGCCTAGAAAGTGTGTGAGAGACGTATGTTCCCTAGCACTCTCCTCCCCAGCAGAGACATGTGTTTGGGAGGGCTTAGGGATCGCTGAGTTCCACACTTCCAAGGGCTCCAGCACTGAGAGCTCTGTCGACGGGAAGGGAAGGGCAACTGCAGAGCTCCTTCAGCTGTTGCTTGGCTGTCCAGACTCAGCGCCACATTGAGAGCACCATGCACCCAGGGCCCCTGGGTGGTGTCTGCAGCCAGCAGGCTGGCGACTCACTTGTGGTCTCCCATCATTTGCCTGAAATACATAGGTTCCCTAATGCTCTTCTCCCCAGCAGAGCTGTGTGCAGGTTGTTGGGGCCTGCCCCTGCGTGTCTGGGTTCCCGCCCACAACCCCAGCTCAGGGGAAGTAACCCCTGAGCCAAGACCTGCAGGAGGCGAGGTATGGCTCCGCCTGGAAGCCGAGTGCACAGGACAAGTGGAAGGGAGCCTCCTCCGGGGAAGAGGAGGCAGCCCAGTCGCCTGCTGCTGCAAGCCTTGCTGGGGTGGAGCCGAGTGCGCCTCCAGTATCGGCAGAGCTCCAGCTCCGCTGAGAGCCCTGATCTGGCAGAGTTCCTTGCGCGAGGCTGCTCTGCCTGGGGCGAGCCTTGCCCAGACTTGCCTGGCTTCTAGACTTCCTGCCCAGGAAGGAGCAGTCTGCACGAGGTTGGGAGACGCCACTGGCACCTTCCTGGCCTCAGCTCTGCTCCTGCCTTGCCTTTGCACCTAGGCCCCAGGCGTTCTTGTGGTGGCTTAGGGGCCGGTGGCTTCCACACTGCCAAGGGCTCCAACAGTGAGAGCTCTGTTCGAGGGAAATGAAGGGTATATTTGGAATGCAATCGTTTATCAGATGTGAGACCCACACCTTCACCCTGAACCCTCACCCCGAGCCCTTACCCTCGCCCTCACCCACACCCTCACCCTGAACCCTTACCCTCACCCTCACCTTGAAGCCTTACCCTCACCCTCACCCCTAACCCTAACCCTCACGCCTCACCCCTCACCCTAACAAGTTGGGGGGCTGTTCTGCACACTGTAACCTTAACCCTTCCCTCACCCGACACCCTATCCACATCCTAACCCTAACCCACTTCATAGTCACGCCCTCAACCCTATACTTACCCTTGAAGTACGTACCTGCATCATCTTCGTTTTGGACACTTCCCATGCATAACAAAAGACAAGGTTGGAATGTTTCAAACATCGATCCAAGACCCATTATCCACATAAAAGGGATATAAATACTCTGATCACATCATTTAAATCTCTTGCATCACCAAAATACCTCTCCACCACGTATCCAATCGCCATTGATGGATCACATCTATCTCATACATTTTATAACTTAGCAATCAGATACGCACCCGTAATCTGGGTAATTATATACACAGGATATATTGATACCATAAATATTTCAACAAATTCCACTTTCTACGATGAGTTCAATCTTCACAAAAGTAGGATGAACGGCACCTGTTTCCACTAGGATCCATAGCATTGCACAAAGTGACAGTGAGCGTGAAAATCTTAATGATGACCACCGGAAAGAAGGTCAGCACGGCTGATATCACAGATTTTTCAGTGTTCCGATACGACTTCTACCCAAATCCATAAAGAAAGACATATGCATAGGAAACTACAAATTGAAAGCAAGTCTATTGAGATAAATATTGGACATCAATTGTATGAATCTTTAAGGCATCACTGCAGACATTCTTCAGACATTCTTCAAATTCATAGAATGACAACAAAGTATGGCTACGTACAATCCATTCGGTTTTATAAACCACTCATGAATAACCTCACAAGCCATTGAAAACCAGATGACACTTTCAAATAGCTTTGATCTACAAACAAGGCTGTAAGACAGAAAGTTAAAATCGAAATACATGAACTAAATCCTCAATAGATATGAAAACATCCCTTGGTAGTGAAGTCGATTCACATTAGTTATTAGGGCTTTCATGCACAGATCCACGGGGCATATACAGAACCATTCCTCCAACAAAACTGAAGAATGACTTTAAAATCGCAAACAAAACATGAGTATATGTGTTCACACACTTCATGGAGCAAGGGTTTCTTCGATCTGAAAACTGGCGTCGATGAAGGACTGTGTGAAGAAGACTTCAAAGTCTATTTGGCAAACACAGCCTACGTTGGCTATATTTAGTCCTCAGATGAATGGAATGTCATGAGTACTGGGCGTTTCAAAGAAGCAGCCTGTGAAGCTCTGGACGCTTATTGGGATGCGTGGTATACCACATTCACACGTTTCAGTAGCATTGGTGCAAAAACGATACACTTCTCAGGGGAAGCTTCTACATGGACTCTTGGGATCAGAGCTCTAACTCATACACACATACTTTTCCTTTGAAAATGATCCTGCATGATAAGCAAACAAAACACTGGATGAACACCTAGACGGTGAGCTCTGTACTAAATGATTTGAAAGCCAGTAGATGGAATGAGCTGATGAGGAAGACTACAAACGAGTCATCTTCTTCAACTTGGTCAAACTGCTCATAGTCATACAAGTGAATGAAAAGTGGAGCCTGTTGTCATTCAATCTGTTGAAAAGAAAGAGAATAATACAACAAATTAGCAAATCTTATTTTCTTCATAAACATTATATTATTTCTGCACAGCTTTCTTACTGGCATGAATAGAATATCTGCAATAATCACTTGTCACAGTGAAATGGATTCACATTCGATATCGATTCACATCTAGAATTGATGCCATAGCTGTTTGATACTATTGCTTGAGTGAATGCAACTTATGTGACTTCACAAACTACAAACACGACTAACATAATAGGTATTAAAAAACCTTGAGTGACATGAGCGTGAAGACTTAGTAGAGTTGCTCTCAAGAATCATGATACTATTCTTCACTCCAGCCATAGGACTGGAATCTGTACATTAACACCCCTGCAAAAGAAACGGGAAGGATAGAATAATAATAAAGGAACTTCATAACTATATTCCTACTGTCAACATTCAACACTATGTTTTCTTTTCAACTGACTTTCATATTTGGTCTACTGTAACCTCTTCTGTGTTCATTTTATGCTAAACTTATTGCCAACAGTAAAATTACCATATGAGCTCTAATGAATTTTTTTACTTGCAAAGCTAGTGATAGAACCAAAGGCCAATATCTACATCAAACAGGAGGAATGGAATGGAAACTGTAAACAATTTGATGGAATAGCATTTCCGTGCTCCTATTCAGTCAAACGGACATTCCAAAGGATGTGATTTTTCTGAAAGTTTATTTCGGAAACTTGGAAGTGGATGACTGCAAACAATAAAACGAATAATATATTGATACATAATACGAATAATATACAGTGGGTCATTCTTTTTTCTATTCTGCCACAGCTAACTGACTGGAAGTCAGTTGTCGTAACTACTACTAACAGAAGACCCTCACCGATGAGTGAAGATATATAGGAAAATCCATAATAGATCTAAAAACCGTCAAAGATAAAATGGTCATGAAAAAATACAGTGACAGTTTAGTTGGTATAAGAAACAGGATGATTATGAAAGCAAAGCCAACAATCATGGATAGGCCATGGAAGCCCGTGGCTGTCACGAGTGTTGACTTGTATCCTTCATCTGAGGTTGTTAAAAGTGCGTGGTAAAATCCAGAGGTTTGCAGCAGTGGTAACCTCCTGAGCAGACTGAAATCCAAAGGGTTTCCAGAATATCCTGACGATTTCCATCTACTAGGCTGTGGTGAGCTCAAGCAATACATACTCCAGAGGACAGAAGACAGACGTCTACTGCACTTAGGGAGAAAGGGAATGTTGCTGCTCGGCCTAGTACAAGTGTAGAAGCAACACCTCGGTGATTCGATCTTTAAAGACTCCATACATATGAGAAAGACTGGTATGAATAATCCTTCAGAAGCGCCTTCTCAGACCTCCTCCCATCATAAGCACAAGCATAATGAAAACACTGAGTTTTCATGGGCTCACGCAAAATTAGACTCACTTATGACTTTGCTTTGAGAAGAGTTGAACTACTCATTGTTTAAGAGAAATGACCCTTTCTTCTCTGAAGACTTGTGAATCATTCATAGGGTGTGGTGAATAAACTACTTAAGGATCTAATCCATAAAAATGCGATAGGCTAAGCACAGAGATGTTTTTCTCCCTTTCTCAAAGGATGGAACATTTTGTATTTGCACTGACTTTATGTCTTGACTTCATGTACAATTAGATATTGATTTTTTTAGTTGACATACAATAGGACTAAAAATATCGATATAATACTGATAACTCATGTTGGTATGTGTGGTTGTCACATAGGATTCACAGGAGATTTAGATTCACAGTTGTCAACGTAAAGGATGAATGCTATTTAGCTTCTTCGTGACTCTAGACCACGAATGAAGAGTTTTCCTCAACATATTTCACTGAGGGAAATACAAGGATGATAGGCATAATACTATGCTTCGACTCACGGATATCGAAGCATTGTTCACAATACAGATCTGATTTTCGAAATCAGGGTTCTTTCAGTGTCCTTGAACAGCATTTGTTTTTCTGGATACAGAAGAAAAAACTCATGAGTATCAAACTGGTTCCCAGAAAACATGTGTATGAATTGTTATCTTCCTGAACCAGGGATCAAACCCACATCACTTCCACCTCCTGCACTGGTAGGCAGAGTATTTCTTGATCAACTGCGCCACCTGGGAATCGACATACATTTCAAGGACCACTGCCATCAGCTTCTACTGTTCATGACCAAACTAGGAGAAACAACATTGGAAGAAGGACTCATAAGGGTACTCATAGGAAGTACTCATAAGTCAAGGAACCGTTCTACTGGGTCCTCTCGTTATTACTGGGACAAGTCAGTTCCTCCGATGATGATGGGTATAACTGAAAAATTATTACAAATGCATGGGATGCGATGTCTACATGATAAATGTGTTCCTCTTATACTATTGCTTCAGGGATGTCTACTTCCGCATGAACGACTGCACTACAAGGGATGCCTGCTATTCCAGCTCAAGCAACAGATAGTCGAAGTGCAGATCATTGTCCTTTGTTGAAAATAATCAGCAGTTTGTCAACATAGGGAACATGCCGGAGGAACCCTTGGGATGGAACTCTAAAAACAGGTTGGGCCCTCTTTTTGCCAGGCCCTGCGATAAAATACAAATCAGAAAAAGAAAAATAGCATCGGTTTTGTCAGGACTTCCTCATCTTTTCTTTCTCGGTAGCAGGAAGCAGACATTGAGGCCAGAGGACTGCAGGATTTCATTGTGAACTAACGTTGGGTGGGGTGGAGGCTCATCACTCTAGTAAGAATGTGGCTCACTAAAACGGAATTTCATTCACTTCATGGACATAGAGTTCTAGAATCCTTCATTAAGGAATTCAATAAGCTATATTTCCTTACACCTTCACAATCTCTTGGTTTACAAGAATGTCAATTGCTAGTCCAGCACTTATACAATGAGTGTTACAGGTAGTATGAGTGTATAAATGATGACGAGCAATGACAGGAAGTTTATTTATTCTCTGTTTGAATTCTTGAGTTTTTATATAATTTTTTATAATATCCTTACAGATGTAAATATTTTAGTGACATGTATAAATACACGTTGAGTAGTGCTATGATAACTCATAGTGTTGCCACAATAAATATCATGGTTATTATGTGCTTTTCATATATTCCTTTGGAGATTCTCTTGCATTACACATCATCATAAGATATTTAATAGTTTCCTAAACTGTACAGTAGGTCCTTGTGGCTTCTTTTATATATGGTAATGTATTTGTTAATAATTCAAACAAAAACTGGTACACAAATATTCATAGTGACATTCACAATAGCTCAAAGGTAGAACTCATTCAAGTGTCCGTTGGTGGGAGACTGAATATGCAACGCAAGGTATATTCAGAAGCTTGAACGGTATTCCACCATACAAAAAAGTACATTAAATGGTGCTGCCACTCTGCAAGACATTACACAAATGACTCCAAAACGAACACGTGGAAGAAATACATAGTTCGATTCCAATTCATGCTATGTACCCAAAAGGATTGGGAAAGGGGGCTGAAAAAAATGGATACTCCTTCCGTCATACTCACAACAGCATGATTCACACTGGCAAACAAACAGAAGCAATCGAAGTGTCCATGGCAGCCAATTCCATAAACAAACTGTGGTATACACACAATGGAATCTGATTCGGCCCTTCAAAGTCAGTAATTCTGACAATGCGACAATGTGGACAAACCTTATGGTCATTAGATTAAGTGAAATAAACCAGACCAAAAAAAGACAAACGTTCTGTGATTCCGCTCATATGAGATATCCAAACAAGTCAAATCTGTCAGAAATAGCAGAAAGTGATTCCGACCGATCGAAAAGAGTTCATGTTTCATGGACCTCAGTTTCCCTTGGAAAAACTGACTTCCCATCATATCTCCAAAACCAATTAGACAAATAACTGGAAGCTATATCCAGTCAAATGAATGTAGACATAATGTTACAGTGTACACCAAACTCACTCAAACTTCTCAACAGACAAAAGGCAAAACTGTATCTGTGGCACCTCAGCTTAGCTTAAAACTGTATCTACGGTACCTCACTTCTGCTTATAAAATTTAACAACAACAACAACACACTAAAGGCTATCCAAAAAAGGATAGAAAACACATATAACATCAACTTTAAAAAATTAGAAATTGAAACGGTGAAAAACCTTATTCACAAAACTTAAACACAAGCCACAGGAAACTATATTTATAAAATAGATATCTGATAAAGGATTGTTCTCCAAATATACCAAAAAATCTAGAACAATCTCATAAAATATGTATACACCTAAACACCTGGCCTACAAAAATATAAAGATAGTAAATAAGCCTATCAAAAAGACTCAAAACCACATAGCATTAGGAAATGACAAACTAAAATAACAGTGAGGTAGCACTGCACACCTATTAGATCCAGTCAACTCAAGAAAAGGGGGTAGGGCACAGCTTCTCCGGTGGCTCAGTGGTAAAGAATCTGCCTGACAATGCAAGACACTCTAGTTCGATCCCTTACCCCAGAAGATCCCACAAGCCACAGAGAAACATAGCTGGATTTTTCCACAGCTAAACAAGGCTCACCTGTGACCTGAATCCTTCATGTCCAGCACTTACTAAACAGCTTTGAAAACATGTCCAGACAAAAAAGGATCGCATGATTATATACAACAGCTCGACTTGTAATCACTACAAACTTTCAAATATCAGGATGTCTTCAGTAGATGACAGTGTAAACAAATGGGGATACATGCAAAGTGAAGGGGAGCAAATGCTACCACAAAATATACCACCTCAGCATGAGGATTAGTTGGACCCAATTAACTTTTATTTTTTTAGAGGACACATGATCATCTCTGAAACCCAAGTTCAAGACAGCTCTTCTGTGAGTCACATTTACCAGAGAAATCTCATTTCAAAGGAATCCTCTCTATATGCCAGATAGAAGGATGAGACACAGTCTTTTGAAACTCTTTTTTCTTTTCTATCGATAGGGAAAGCTAAGCCGTAAATCTGCACAGCCACCATACCCTTCCTTTCCTTTGGTTGTATTTTTTTAAATATTTGTTTCTGTTTTCATTTGGCTGCGCCAGGTCAACCTTCATTGAGGCAAGCCAGATATTTAGCTACAGCATGCAAATTCTCTGTTGTGGCATGGGAGATCTAGTTCTTGGATCAGGAAATGAACCTGGGCCTCCTTCTTTGGGAGTGTCCAGTCTCAGCCACTGGACCACCAGGAAGTGCCTGTTTTGTTTTCAGATGAAGATGGAATCTAAGGTGATATCTTGGGCCATTTCAGTCACTGACTCAGTTTCCTGAGTTTGTCCAAAGCACGCACAAGGTGCACATTATTAAACTGGTTTGCAAAACAAGAAAAGGTTGTCTGCTACAACACTGTATGCTTACAAATATCTAAATGGTAAATGGCATAGTATTGATTTTTCATTACTATGGGGGGAGAAAGAATGCAGGATTCATACATGTTACAACACGAATAAATATTCAAACCATCTTCAGTGAAAAAAAAATCCACATAGAAAAGGCCACCCAGAACCCTTATTCACCATGTCTGCTTTCAATCCATCAAGTTTGTCCAAATAACTGAAAATCTCAGTAACACTCTAAATAAAGAAAAAAGGATGAAGATGGAAACAAAAGATATATTCATACACTTGAACATTGCAAAGTGGAAGTGGGGCGGTGGATTACATTATAACGTAGATACCATATGATTTCCTGATTTTGGAGATTATGTGCTGGTTCTGCAGAAGGTACCCATTTTGGATAAAACACATAGAGTCTTTTAGATGATGTGGCAAATGCTAGCACTTGTTCCCATTGCTAGGCATTTTCTGTACATTTTAAATGACTGGAAAGTATACTAGGTTTCAAAACAACCATGTCAATACCACAAAAGAAATTTAGAGTAGACAGGCAGGAAGCTTTCTGATACAGGCCAAGACTTACCCAGACGAAGTTCAAGGGAAGCTGCGATGCTCACTGCCCTTGAAGGAGTCCACGTGGAATGAAGAAGTACTGTGGGAAGTCTCTTAGTAACCACCATGTCTTGGGTCCTCTGGATGACCTACTGCAGGAGAAACAGATGTTACAGATAAAACGTTCCACATCACTTCACAAAATGTTGTTAGACTACTTTCAGTAAAGCTGAATCATTTGGGATCAATTTACAATCATATAATAGACTACCATTTACAGTCCAAAAATCACTTGCATTTCTAGACACTCATAACAATCAGAAAAAAAAATTAAGAAACTCCCACTTAAATAAAACATCTAGCAACAAACTTAATCAAGAACATAAAAGACCAGTAGTCAGAAAACTAGAAAGCACTGATAAAGAAACCAAAGAAAACACAAATACACAGAAAACTATTCCACGCTCATGCACTGGAACAATGAGGAATTAAAAGGTCCATTCCAACCAAAGTCATCAACAAATACACGGACTGCAATCACAAAATAACATTCAATGGCATTTTTCACAGAAATAGAAATATTCCTCATATTAGACTGCTACTGTTGACCAGGACCTTAAACGGCCAAAAAGACTCTGAGAAAGAGGAACACAGCTGGAGGCATCTTCCTAATCCCTCTTCAAACTACATCACGGAGCTGTAGTGACCACCACAGTGAGGAACTGGCAGGAACACAGACACATGGACTCCAGGAGAGAATAGAGAGCCCAGAAACGAACCCACATGTACATGGTCAGTTCCTGAAAATCAAACCAGGAACGAGCGAAGAGGAAAGGACAGTCTTCTCAAGAAACAGTGACAGGAAAACGGCCACCTCCACGGAAGAACATCAGTGTTCATCCTCTACATCATCTAACGCAAATCGAACTGAAAACCCACCGCTTTGCACACGGAGCTCTTTCCCCCTGAGTCCTCCGAGATGGACCTCCAGTCAGCCCTCAGCTGGACACAGGAAACGTCTACTCCGTCCTCATTTTTCGCTCTTGCAGCGCCTCCCTGCTGGTGGGCACTGAGGCAACCCTGCTCCTCTCAGCCTGGATGCAGCCCTGTTATCCAGAAGCCTGAGCCCTGATGGTCCTGAGGAGACAAAGCTCCCGCCAGCTGCTCACGGGGCAGAGCCTAAAGGCAAAGCGTCCTGCGCCCGCGGGTCAGAGGGGGCTTTGGCGCCCCCCTGCGGGCCACAGGAGAAGAGCGGGCAGCCCGGCGCTCACAGACCTCAGAGGGCTCACCCAGAAGCAGCTCTGCTGCGAGCACTCAGACTGGAAGCCCAAACTGAAATGGAGCAGAATAGCTCCATGACCCTCCGCAAAACATGGCTAAGGAACAATCAGAGCCTGTATGGAATGCAGCCATAAAAAGGAACACATGTGAGTTTGTTCTAATAAAGGGGAGGGAAGTCAGTCAAAGAGAGAAAAACATGGAATCTAGAAGGATGGTACTGACGAGTCTGTTCACAGAGCAGCAATGGAGGTGCAGACATAGAGAACAGACTTCCAGACGAGGGTGGGGAACAAGAGGGAGAGGGTGAGATGAATGGAGAGAGCAGCATGGATGCAGGTACACCAACCTTTGTAAATAGACAACCAATGGGAATTTGCTGTATGATTCAGGGAACTCAAACTGGGGCTCAGTAGTAACCTAGAGAGGTGGGAATGCGTGCGAGGTGGGAGGGAGATTCCAGAGCAAGAGGACATAGGTACACCTATGGTCAATTCATGTGGATGTATGACAAATCAAACCAATATTGTAAAGCAATGATCAATCAACTAAAAAGAAATAACTGTTTAAAAAAATATGAACATACACACAAACTTTGCAACAAGGTAACTCCATTTTAAAAACTATTGAAATTTTAGAAAACTACAAACGTTCTACATGACCTTCGGTCTGGTGATCAGGTCTAACATACACAAAACAAGCCAACTTACCCAATTATGAATACAAATGAGTTAACACATTGCCTTTTATCATTTCATACATTTACCCTGTGGAGGACCTTACTCGAGAGAACCAAAAAGAAACTGCTAAATGAACCACGGACCACCCACCCTGGCCAGGCAACAGAGAAAAGAAAACACTTGCAGGAGTCATCTCACAACAGGAGGTCCTGGGAAGGAACAAGGAACGAACAAGCTACCACCAACCAGAATTCTGGAGAGGTCAGGAGATGGGAGGCTCCAGTTCAGAGGTCCTACCAACCTCCCAGGATGCACTTCGCTGGAATCCATCTCGGCTGAGTGATGCGTGTGCCCCCAAGAAGGATCCCAATTCAGAATGCCTGGCAAGAGACAAACCAGAAATGAACCCGATGACCATAAAACCTGAGAGTGCGAGCCACGTGACAGAGTGGTTCTCTCCGTTTCCCTCACCCTCCTGCCCTCCACCCCGGCAGCCCTTCCCAATGAAGCCTCTCGCTTGGACAGCACTCCTCTCCTCAGACAACTCATTGCCCAGTGTCAGACAAGAACTCACTCTCAAGCCCTGGAAGGGAACCCCCTTCCTTCATCAAAAGCAATATCCAGGAGAAAAGAGCTTCCAAACGCTATCTTGCAGAGAAGGAAATCAGACAAGGCAATGGCAGCCCGCTCCAGTACCATTGCCTGGAGAATCCCACGGACAGAGGAGCCTGGTAGGCTGCAACCCCGGGGTCACTAAGAGTCGGACACGACTTCACTGAGTGACTTCACTTTCACTTTTCACTTTCATGTACTGGAGGAGGACATGGCAACCCACTCCAGTGTTCTTGCCTGGAGAATCCCAGGGACAGAGGAGCCTGGTAGGCTGCTGTCTATGGGGTCGCGCAGAGTCAGGCACGACTGAAGCGACGTGGCAGCAGCAGCAGAGAAGGAAATGGCACCACCTGCAGTACTCTGGTCTCAGAAATCCTAGGGACAGAGGAGCTTGGTGGGCTACAGTCCAAAAGCAGGGCATTTCTGACGGGAGGAAACAGTCCCAGGGAAGCTGAGCTGCTCACCAAAGGCCCCAGAGCTTTGGATAGCACACCAGAGCTGTGGCTGAGGATTCCCAGCTGCCATGCCTCTTGATCCTGGCCTCTTTCACTAGATACGTGTGTGGAAAACTAGAATCTCAAATATGCCCTGGTGGTTCCATAGTCAAGAATCCACCTGCCAGTGCTGGAGATGCATGTGCGATCCCTAGGATGGGAAGATGCCACATCCTATGGAGCCCGTGTGCCACAACTGCCGAGCCTGTGCTCTAGATCCTGGAAGCCACGATGCCGAGTTCACATGCCGCAGCCACTGAAGCCCGTGAGCCTGTGCCCCTCAACAAGAGGACACACTGCAGTGAGAAGCCTGCAAACCACTCGTTATGGCCCATGCTCACCAAAACTAGAGAAAAGCCCACACACAAAGATGCAACACAGCCAACAATCAATACAACTCTTTTCCTAAACAAATGCACATCTGACAAAGAAACTGTACTCGAATTGTCCAAGAACACTAGAGCAAACAAGCCCATTCATAATTGGTAACGACTGAAATAGACACCTGGCCACTGAGGGTATACTGATAGTAAACTATCATACAAAAACATACTCAAGATACTGGTGCGATGCACGCAGAGCCCCCTTTGAAAGACAATCTGACAGTTTTTTTTTTTTCAGTAACCACGTGGGACAAGCACTGAATTCTGTGTATGACAAGCGGTGGAAGCCAGGTATCTTACCATTGGAAGGCAAAGTTCCAGATAAACAAAAGGAAACGTTACAATGTCCATGTCGTGGTGGATCAGGTTGGAGACATCATCACAAATTACCTTTAACTGAATATGTTCAAAGGTGAGCTGGAATACATGGAGATATATCTCCATGTATTGTCAGCTGAGCATATTGAGCTCCTACATGTATGTTTTAAATATCCTTCTCTAATAAAAGGGAACAGGAAACATCTCCGATGGCCTGGTGGTAAAGAAGCTGCCTACCGATGCAGGGAACACGGGTTCAATTCCTGTGTAGAAGATTCCACACGCCCAGGGGCAATGAAGCCCTTGAACAACTCTTGACGTTTGCATGCTCCAGAGCCCAAGTTCTGCACACAGAGAAAGCACTGCAATGAGAAGCCATGGCACAGCAACTAGAAGGTAGCCTCTGCTCACTACAACTAGACAAAGGAGCAATAAAGACCCAGCACAGTCAAAAATAATGTCATGTTAAAAAAAGGACAGTTCTTTGAAGAAATGACTGAGACTAGGGGTGCGACTGTAAATATATGAGCCAGGGTCATCTTCAATTATGAGAAATTAAAGAAACTAAAGACAACTATCAAGCTGTCCAAACGGATACAAATGAATGACGACACAGTGTTATCTGTATACACCAGCAAATAACAATCTGAAAGGGAATTGAAACAAACAATTCCCCTTCAATCACGTCAACATTAATAAAAGACTTTGCTATGGATGGAATGAGGATGACAAGACTGGCACACTGGAAATGATACATGATTGCTGAAAAATACCCTCAAGCCATGGACAGAGACTCCATAGCGATGACAAGACTTCAGTTGGCAATACCGTGGAATGCATCTGCCATCTGAAATGAAGATTCAATATGAATTACAAAAGGCTGAAAGGTGGCTGCTAAACCACAAAAGATGCCAGCATTCTTGGCCTCCAGAGGAGAATTCAATCCAGGGCAAGTGACGAAGCTTGATGGCTCAGAGGTTTTCTGTGAAAAAGTTTGATTCAAGTAGAAAAGAGATCGAGAGAGCTGCTGACGTAGACATTCAAAGGGGGAAGAAAGAGTACCCCCTGCTAGTCTTTAGCCAGATGTTATACAGCCACTAGCAGTCTGCTAAGGAAAGAAAGACAATGTCTCAGAGAATGGCACCAGGCCCCTCACCCACAGCATGCATTGAGATCACATTGGCAGCAGATGAGTCATCCCAGGCCAGAAAATGATGGACATGAATCTTGAAGAAAGGCAGATTTCCAAGCAAATATATAGTTTCATTCACAGAGGTTAAGAGAACCAGGTATGAGTAAGACAAACCGGTTTGTCGAGTCGTTTCTGAGCCCTTAGGGGGAACTGACCTGAAGACATTAACATACCTTAAGACAAACATTTCCATAAGAACAATGCATTGCTTAGTTCAAGGTTTGAGAAAAGTTAAATTCAGGTGGAGCCAGGAGTTGTCATGGCAACACAGAATTTTCAGAGAAACCTTCTTTTACATTTGTATCAAGATGGAGAAAAAAAAACCGCAGCCCTCTTTGGTCTCCTCCTGCCTCTTAAGAGAGAGAAAAAAACGTCTGACACTTGCAGTTTATTTTCTCTGTCTGGAGACCCCTGGCCTTCCTGCCTGTTATCCTCTCCAGGCCTGTAGGAAGCAATACCACTCGGCTGCTTGGGAAAAGCGCGCGGGTCTGAGCTGTATGCAAAGGGGTGAAGCGGTAAAACCCTCGGCCCCAAAGGCGAGGCTTTTCTGCGATCGCCATTTCAGTCGGCTCCGAGACTGCAAACAAAGGGCAGAAGACATGGTTCCCTGCTCCGCCGAGTCCGAGTTCCCTTACCTGTGGTCCACAGCCCTGCGCTCTGCTCGCTGGATGCCAATCGACGGGGACCCAGGAGCCCACGAAACGAGCAGTCCCAGCTGCAATGGCGAGCCCTGAGAGCACAACTGGGGACCCCTGGCCCCGAGGCGCCGCCATGTTCACCCCGCCCCAGACCCGCTCCCGTGAGCCGCGCCCCTGACCAGCCGCCCAGGCTCGCCCCGCCCCCGAGGCGCGCACGGTGCGCCCCGCCCCCACGCCCCCTGCCAGGCCAGGCCCGCGGGACCGCGACTGCCTCCAGGGGAAACACAAGGACAAGCAGATCCACCCCACCGAGACAACCCAAGCTTTTTCTCAGCTCATCTGTCTATGATTTAGGGATAAGAAGCAAAGATGACCTAGGACAGCCATGATATTCTATAGAGCCAGACCCTGGCGCGCAGAGGCTTGAAGAGGGCCCGGGAGCGCTGCCTGAAACAGCAAGCCTCTGTAGCATAGCGGTTAGGCAGGCTGGTAAGTCAGGCAGACTAGGGTCTGTAGGTCAGGAGTTCAAGTCCCGGGTTTAACTCTTTCCCTTTTAGGGGGCGGGGGACCACAAGAGGCGGGGCTTAGACCAGAAAAGTTTCTTTTGATTTTAGAGGTTTATTGTGAAGCTTAGGGTTAGGGTTCGGGCAACCCCCCAACTCGCTCGGGTTCGGGTTCGGGGTTAGGGTTAGAATTCGGGGAACCCCCCTCTTCTTAGAGTTCGGGTTTGGGTTAGGGTTCAGGTCAGGGTCAGGGTTCAGGTTACGGTTAGGGCTTAAAGTGAGCGCTAATGGGGCCCATAGTTCTTTATTAGCCTGCCCTGGCGGGCCGAGGCTTGAAGAGTGCCTGGGAGCAGCATGAAACCCGGGGGGCTTTGTTAGCATAGCGGTTAGGCTGACGGCCGAGTAAACATGCAATCTGGCTTTGTGGGTCAGAAGTTCCAGTCCGGGCTTGCCTTTTTTGCTTTGAGCGGATGGGGGACCGCAAGGGGCGGGGCTTAGGCCAGAAAAGTTTCTTTTTCTTTTAGAGTTTTATTGTTAGGGTTAGGGTTAGGGTTAGGGTGCCGGCATCCCCTCAACTTGTTAGGGTTCAGGTTCAGAGTTCGGGTTACGGGAATCCCCTCCCTTCTTAGGGTTTGGATTCGGGTTCGGGTTAGGGTTCAGGGTTCGGGTTTGGGGTTTGGAGTTCAGGGTTTGGGGTTCCGGGTTCGCGGTTCTCGTTTGGGGTTTGGGGTTCCGATTAGGGGTTCAAGGTTCAGCTTAGGGGTTTGGGGTTTGGGGATCAGGTTATGGGTTCTCGGTTCAGATTAGGGGTTTGCAGTTGGGGTTTGGGGTTTGAGGATCGGGTTAAGGGTTTGGGGTTTGGGGCTCGCGGTTTGAGTTTGGGGCTTGGGTTTGGGGTTTGGGGATCAGGTTAGGGGTTCTCGGATTGGTTTAGAGGTTCGCAGTTGGGGTTTGGGGTTTGAGGTTAGGGTTAGGGGTTTGGGGTTTGAGGTTCACGGTTGGGGTTGGGGATTTGGGATTCGGGTTAGGGGTTTGGGGTTCGCGGTTTGGGTTTGGGGTTTGGGTTAGGGGTTCGCGGTTAGGATTTGGGGTTTGGGGTTCGGGGTAGGGATTCTCGGTTCGGGTTAGGGGTTGGCAGTTTAGGTTAAGGCTTAGGGGTTTGGGGTTTGGAGTTTGGGATTTGGGTGAGGGGTTCGCGGTTTGGGGTTCCAGTTATGGGTTTGGGGTTTGGGTTGAGGGTTGGGGGTTGGGGATTAGGGGTTCGGTTTCTGGGTTGACGGTTTGGGTTAGGGATTAGGGGTTTAGGATTTGGGTTTGGGGTTTGGGGATTCGGGTTTGAGGTTCCGATTAGGGGTTGAGTATGTGAGGTTTGTGGTTCGGGGGTCGAGATTTGAGGTTTGGGGTTTGGGGTTCAGGGGATTGGGTTCATGGTTTGGGGTTGGGGGTGTGAGGTGCAGTTTCGAGTTTTGCTGTTCGGGTTAGGAATTAGGGGTTGGCAGTTCGGGGTTCGGCTTAGAGGTTTGGGGTGTGCGGTTTTGGATTTGAGGTTTGGGGTTCCGGTTAGGGGTTTGGGGTTTGGGGTTCGGGTTAGCAGTTTGGAGTTTGGGTTTGGGGGTTGGGGTTTCGGGGTTTAGGGTTCGGTTTTGGTGTTTGCGGTTTGGGATTGGGGTTTGGGATTTGGGGTTCAGGTTAGGGGTTTGCGATTCGGGTTAGGGGTTTGGGGTTCGGGTTCGGGGTGTGGGGTGGGGGTACAGGTTAGGGGTTTGGGTTCAGGGTTTGGGGTTCGGTTTAGGGGTGTGCGGTTTGGGTTTGGGTTTGGGGTTCGGGCTAGTGGTTTGGGGTTCGGGGTTGGGTTCTGGATTGGGGTTCGGAGTTATGGATTCGGGGTTTGGGCTACGTGTTTCAGGATTTGCGGTTCGGGGCTTGAGGGTCGGGGTTTGGGTTTGGGGTTTAGGGCTCGGGTTAGGGGTTTGGGTTAGGGTTAGGGGTTCACGGTACGGGTTAGGTGTTTGGGGTTCGGAGTTTGGGGATTGGGTTAGGGGTTTTGAGTTCGGGTAAGGGGTTTGGAGTTCCCTGTTCAGGGTTTGGGGTTTGCGGTTGGGATAGGGGTTCAGATTCAGGATATGGGGTTTGGGGTTCGGGTTCCATGTTTGGGTATGTGGTTCGGGGTTTGGGGTATGTGGTTCATTGTTTGGGGTTTGAAAGCCCTCCTTGCAGGGAGCTAGGTGCGCCTCCAGTACGGCAGAGCTCTGGCTCTGCTCAGAGCCCCGATCTGGCAGAGTTCCTGGCGCGAGGCTGCTCTGCCATGGGCTAGCCTTGCCCAGACTTGCCTTGCTTTTAGGCTGCCCTCCCAGGAAGGAGCAGCTGTCTGAGGAGCCTGGGAGACGCCACTGGCGCCTTTCCTTGCCTCAGCTCCAATCCTGCCTTGCCTTTGCACTTAGGTCCCAGTCCTCCTTAAGGAGGCTTAGGGGCTGGTGGGTTGCACACTGCCAAGGGCTTCCAGCAGTGAGAGCTCTGTCAGAGGGAAGGGAAGGGCAACTGCAGGGCTCCTCCAGCGGTTTCTAGGCCGCCTAGAATCAGCGCCGCACCGGAGAGCACCAGGCTCCCAGGGCCCCTGGCTGGGGTTTTCAGCCCCGCACACACGGAGGCTGATTCCTTGGGTGCCCAGAAAGTGTATGACAGACGTAGGTTCCCTAGCACTCTCCTCCCCAGCAGAGACATGTGCAGGTGTTTGGGGCCTGATCCTGCGTGTCTGGGTTCCTGCCCACAGCCCCAACTCAGGGGAAGCAGCCCCTGAGGCAAGACCTGCTGGAGGAGCCCTGCGCCCCCGCCTGATAGGCGAGTGCACAGCCAGCAGGGAAGCGAGCCTCCTCGGGGAAGAGGAGGCAGCCCAGCCCCGTCAAGCTGAAAGCCCTGCTTGCACGGAGCTAAGTGCGCCTCCAGTACGGCAGATCTCTAGCTCTGTCAGAGCCCCGATCTGGCAGAGTTTCCTGGCGCCAAGATGCTCTGCCAGTAGGCGTAGCCTTGCCAGACTTGCCTTGCTTTTAGGCTCCCTCCCCAGGAAGGAGCAGGCTGAGTGAGCTCGGGAACGCCACTGGCGCCTTCCTGCCTTCAGCTTCCAATCCTGCCTTGCCTTTGCACTTAGGTCCCAAGCCTCCTTGAGGAGGGCTTAGGGCTGGTGGTTGCACACTGCCAAGGGCTCCAGCAGTGAGAGCTCTGTCAGAGGGAAGCGAAGGGCAACTGCAGGGCTCCTCCAGCGGTTGCTTGGCCGCCCAGATCAGCGCCGCACGGAGAGCACCAGGTTCCCAGGGCCCCTGGCTGGGGTTTTGCACACCGGAGGCTGATTCCTTGGGTGCCCAGAAAGTGTATGACAGACGTAGGTTCCCTAGCACTCTCCTCCCAGCAGAGACATGTGCAGTGCCGTGCTTGGCCGGCCTGATATCACGTGTGAATATCTTACGACCCCCAGCTGGAAAATTCCAACAGACACCTAGGGCCCTTGCACAGTTTTCTACAAGTTCCTCCGTGTCTGCACGGGGTGTTCCTGCCCACAGCTAAACGTCTAGGGAAGCAGCCCCTGCACGCAAGACTCTCGGAGTGACCGCGTGCGCCCCGCCGCCCCGATAGTCGCGAGATAACACAGAACAACACATCATACGGGATATCCATGCAAGCACACTACACATCAAGCTTAGCATATATCCTCGAATCAACGTAAGTCGACTCCAGTACCAGGTACAAACTCTCTAGCTCTGATCAGCGACCGAGCCTAAGAATCGCTATTCATCCATTCTCATGCAATTATATGACACATATACATAAGGATCACTCCCCAAGAGAGGGGACACCGTGAAGACACGAACAGTAACTGTACGACCGCTTCGCAGGCCTTCACTACCACATACCATCTTTCATAGGAGACACTGAGGATGGCTGTCCGCCATCCGAGTGCAAAGCGTCACATCCAGCACGTGTAATACTCTCAGACTGGAGGCACACGACCCCGGCTCTACACAGTTCCGTCTGGCCGCGCCCCCCCAACAACAGCCGCCGCCACCCTTCCAGCCCTCACTCAGCCTTCCAAGCGGCCCCCTTGGCGGCGTCTTGCATCCACCACACCCATATCTCTATATCTCGTGCGTGACCACGAAATGTGTGTGGCAGAGACCTAGGTTGCACAGATCCAGCACTCTCGCTCCCAAGAGACATGTGCAAATGGTGGGCCTGATCCTGCGTGTTCGTGAAAAGGTTTTCCTCCACTAAGTCCACCCACCACCCAGTCGAAGCAGCCACGGCTCACACCTCTCTGGGGTTATGCGATGCTCCATCGCCGCTCCACCGCCTGATAGGCGAATTTGTGCACCGAACACGAACGCGAGACCTCCTCGGGGAAAAGAGGAGGAGCAACCCGAGTCAATCGATTTAAAATGGTAGACGAAAACTGTCCCGCGTTTTCTTCCCAAAAAGTGTAATCCCCTGTCCTTGACACGAGTAAGTGTCGCAACTATGCGAGAGCCTATTTCTGCTACACTAGCCCCGATCTGCGGCAGAGTTACCTGCCTGTGAGCCTGTTTCTTACCCGGGGGGCCTGAGCCTGCCCAGACTGCCTGATTTGCTTTTTAGCTTGCTCTCTCCAATGACGTAGGAGCAGCCAACAGCACGAAGCCTGGTGGCGTCGCAATCTTTGGCGCAGTAATTCTTGCCTCCCACCTCCAAAATCCTGCCTTGCCTTTTGCCACTTTTAGAGGTCCCATCCCTGAAGAAAGCTAGGCGCTGAGTATGTGGCACACTGCCAAGGCTTTCCCGAATCAGTCGAGAAGTCTGTCAAGCGAAAGAAGCAAACTCGCAGGGCTCCTCTCCGAGGCGCCGCGTTGCTGCAGCAGATTCCAAGCGCCACACACACAGATGAATAAGCACCATCGCTTTAACCAAACACGCGCCCGGCTGCAGTTCAGGCTGCGCCACCGCAGCTATCACGAGACGCAGTATTAATTTACCGCTGGATGAAAGAGCAGCCTATTGTTCCTTGTATAAATGGCATATAATCAAAATTTCAATGGTAATTATATTGCTCGAAGTATCTGCATTTCAGATACAACAGTTGTCCCAGTATCGCTCATTATCTAGCTCCCTCGTTCTTAAAACATAAAGCAGGCCTAGTGCCTGGGGGTGATGAAGGTAAATACTACTTTCACTGCTGAGAAATTGAGCCGAAGTAAAGACCGAAGGGCGATTCATTTCCTATTCTTGTCTCTATTTCATCCCTGAAAGATAGAAATTATCTATTTGTAAGCCCAGATACTCTCCGATAACAGCGCCACTATGCAAAATTACTACAAGAACTGTATGAATAAGTGATTTATGTTAAAAGCTCCTTTAGAAACACGTGATGGTCCATAATAACTAATACAAACATTTCTTATGTGAGCAATAAACAGATCGTCATCTTTAAATCAGTACACTATTAAGATAAAGCGCCAACGGGTGCCGCCGAAAATTAGCTCACATTATACCACTCCCACACACCACTATATTTTATTCTTGAATTTCTTAAACTCTTATACACTTTTTAATGAACGTCGGCGTTTAGCTCCCTTTGAGGCGCTGTGGTCGCCGAACTATATGCAG
>NW_017192787.1:0-10111 GCF_001704415.2 Capra hircus
GCCACAGATCCCTTGATCCATGTGAAGGGGAAGCGTGACTCTGCTACTACAGCTCGAGGAAAGCGCACGTGATTGCCCCACTGGAGACGAGAACTGACTCCCTGGGGAGACACCAGAAGTACCCCAAGATCATGTCAGCACTGGAGAGTTATCCTCAGGTTCGCGGCATCAACTCCACAAAGGTCTTAGGCCCCGGCATCGACGGGAGGAATCCGAGAGGCCGCAATAGCAACTCGCATGTGGGGGCCTTTCTGAGGCAACCAGAGCGGGTCCCTGAGGTCCCCGTCGTAAGGTGAGAGCACTGCCGCAACTCGAGAAAATCCAGGAGGTTCTCTCTCTCCAGGCGAGATGAGGCCCGTTTCGTGAGGCGTCACAGGGTAATCACACCTAAGCTCTGGAACTTCAAAGGGTCCTTCAACCCCTTCGCTACACCTCAAGAAGTTCCCCGACATACCCGTCTCCACCTCGAGAGGATCACGAGAGTCCGCCCACATCCAGAGGAGCCCCGTTTCGGCCTCCTAGCTCGAGAGGAGGGATCCTTTCCTGCGTGTTGGGAAAGATTCCCCGCGTTCCGTCGCATCTCAAGAGGAGACATTCTCCACAGGAAAGGTGAGAGGACTCCAGGGTCGTGGCCACCATTCCCAGTGTCCGCCCAGATTCTCAGTCCATTCCAGGGAAACCTGTTTTCCCTGCACTGCCTCGACTTTCAAGCCGAGGATCGACTCACACCACGTGGCACTTGGACAGCCCTGTGGGAAAGCGTCGTGGGAAAGCTCGTGGGAAACCTCGAGGGAAAGCCACAGATCCTTGATCCACGCGAAGGGAAGCGTGACACTGCTGCTACAGCTCGGGAGGAAAGCACACGTGCATGCCCCACTCGAGACGAGGACTGACTCCCCTGGGGAGACTCCAGAAGTACCCAAGATCCATGTCAGCACTGGAGAGGATCCTCAGGTTCCGGAACAACTCCACACAAGGTCTTAGGCCCCGGCATCGATGGAGAGGAATCCCGAGAGGCCCCGAGCAACTCGCATGGGGACTGGCCTTTCCTGAGCCACAGAGCGGGTCCTGAGGACCCCGTCTAAGTCGAGAGCACCTGCCGCAACTCGAGAAAATCCAGGAGGTTCTCCCTCCAGGCGAGGTGAGGCCCATTTCCGCTGAGGCGTCTCGAGGCTAATCACACCTACCTCTGGAACTTCAAAGGGTCCTTCACACCCTTGCTGCAACTCAAGAAGTTCCCCGACTACCCGTCTCCACTCGAGAGGAAGCACGAGAGTCCGCCCACATCCAGAGGAGAACCTTTTCTGCCTCCTAGCTCAAGAGGAGGGATCCTTTCCCTGCGTGGTCGGGAAAGAATTCCCCGGCGTTCCCGTCGCATCTCAAGAGGAGGCGGAAAGGCGAGAGGAACTCCAGGGTCGTGCCACCACCATTCCCAGAGTCCCCCAGATGTCTCAGTCCATTCCAGGAAACCTGTTTTCCCTGCACTGCCTCGACTTTCAAGCCGAGGATCGACTCACACCACGGTGGCACGTGGGACAGCCCTGTGGGAAAAAGCCTCCTGGGAAAGACGGAATGGAAAGCCACAGATCCCTTGATCATGGGAAGGGAAGCGCGACACTGCTGCTACAGCTCGGGAGGAAAGCGCACGTGCATGCCCCCACTAGAGACGAGGACTGACTCCCTGGGAGACTCCAGAAGTACCCCAAGTTCCATGTCAGCACTGGAGAGTAATCCTCAGGCTCCGGGACCGACTCCACACGAGGTCTTAGGCCCCGGCATCACGGGAGAGGAATCCCGAGAGGCCCCGAACAACTCGCATGGGGACTGTCCTTTCCTGAGGCCACCAGAGCGGGTCCCTGAGGTCCCAGTCGGAAGTCGAGAGCACCTGCCGCAACTCGAGAAAATCCAGGAGGTTCTCCCTCCAGGCGAGATGAGGCCCATTTCCGCTGAGGCGTCTTGGCTAATCACATCTAACCTATGGAACTTACAAAGGGTTCTTCACACCCTTGCTGCAACTCAAGAAGTTCCCGACATACCCGTCTCCACTCGAGGAACACGAGAGTCCCGCCCACATCCAGAGGAGCCCATTTCCGCCTCCTAGCTTGAGAGGAGGGATCCTTTCCCTGCGTGGTCGGGAAAGAATTCCCGGCGTTCCCGTCGCATCTCAAGTGGAGGCGCTCTCCACAGGAAAGGCGAGAGGAACTCCAGGGTCGTGCCACATTCCCAGAGTCCCCCAGATGTCTCAGTCCATTCCAGGGAAACCTGTTTTCCTGCACTGCCTCGACTTTCAAGCCGAGGATCGACTCACACCCGGTGGCACGTGGGAAGCCCTGTGGGAAAGCCTCGAGGGAAAGCCACAGATCCCTTGATCACGCGAAGGGAAGCGTGAGACTGCTGCTACAGCTCGGGAGGAAAGCGCACGTGCATGCCCCACTCGAGACGAGGACTGACTCCCTGGGGAGACTCCAGAAGTACCCCAAGATCCATGTCAGCACTGGAGAGGAATCCTCAGGTTCCGGCACCGACTCCACACAAGATCTTAGGCCCCGGCATCGAGGGAGAGGAATCCCGAGAGGCCCCCGAGCAACTCGCATGGGGACTGGCCTTTCCTGAGGCCACCAGAGCGGGTCCCTGAGGTCCCCGTCGTAAGTCGAGAGCACCTGCCGCAACTCGAGAAAATCCAGGAGGTTCTCCCTCCAGGCGAGATGAGGCCCATTTCCGCTGAGGCGTCTCGAGCTAATCACACCTAACCTCTGGAACTTCCAAAGGGTCCTTCACACCCTTGCTGCAACTCAAGAAGTTCCCGACATACCCGTCTCCACTCGAGAGGAAGCACGAGAGTCCCGCCCACATCCAGAGGAGCCCCGTTTCCGCCTCCTAGCTCGAGAGGAGGGATCCTTTCCCTGCGTGGTCGGGAAAGAATTCCCGTTCCGCGCATCTCAAGAGGAGGCGCTCTCCACAGGAAAGGCAAGAGGAACTCGAGGGTCGTGCCACCATTCCCAGAGTCCGCCAGAAAATTCCTTGTCGGGAATTTTATTGGCCTTCCTTGTAAACCTAGCTATTCAGCCTTTTTCCTCCAGTTAATCTTTACTACTATAATTTCTTAATCTCATCTTACATTAATAAATACACAAGACTTTCCACGTCAACGCCGTCCATCCATCGAATTCCCTGGATCCAGCGGGGCTGGACCCCGGCACACTGAGATATCTGGGGACTCTTGGAATGATGGCACGACACTGGAGTTTCTCTCGCCTTTCCTGTGGAGAGCGCCTCCTCATGAGATGCGACGGGAACACCGGGAATTCTTTCCGGAACATACAGGGAAAGGATACCTGACCGCGAGGTACGAGGCGGAAACGGGCTCCTCTGGATGTGGGCGGGACTCTCGTGCTTCCTCTCGAGTGGAGTCAGGTATGTTGGGGAACTTCTAGAGTTGTAGCAAGGGTGTGAAGGACCCTTTGGAAGTTCCAGGGTTAGGTGTGATTAGCCTCGAGACGCCTGAGCGGAAATGGGCCTCATCTCGCCTGGAGGGGAGAACCTCCTGGATTTTCTCGAGTTGCGGCAGGTGCTCTCACTTACGACGGGGACCTCAGGGACCCGCTCTGGTGGCCTCAGGAAAGGCCAGTCCCATGCGAGTTGCTCGGGGGCCTCTCGGGATTCCTCTCCCTTCGACCGGGGCCTAAGACCTTGTGGAGTCGGTGCGGAACCTGAGGATTCCTCTCCAGTGCTGACATGCATCTTGCGGTACTTCTGGAGTCTCCCCAGGGGAGTCAGTCCTCGTCTCGAGTGGGAACCTGAGGATCCTGTTCCTCTCCAGTGCTGACATGCATCTTGCGGTACTTCTGGAGTCTCCCAGGGGAGTCAGTCCTCGTCTCGAGTGGGGGCATGCACGTTCGCTTTCTCCCGAGCTGTAGCAGAATGTCACGCTTCCCTTCGCTTGGATCAAGGGATCTGTGGCTTTCCCTTTCCCCAGGAGGCTTTCCCACAGGGCTTTCCCACGAGGCTTCCCAACGTGCCACCGTGGTGTGAGTCGATCCTCGCTTGAAATCGAGGCAGTGCAGGGAAATCAGGTTTCCCTGAAATGGACTGAGACATCTGGGGGACTCTGGGAATGGTGGCACGACCCTGGAGTTCCTCTCGCCTTTCCTGTGGAGAGCGCCTCCTCTTGAGATGCGCAGGAACGCCGGGAATTCTTTCCTGTGCAGGGAAAGGATCCCTCCTCTCGAGCTAGGAGGCGGAAACGGGGCTCCTCTGGATGTGGGCGGTCTCTGGTGCTTCCTCTCGTGTGGAGACGGGTATGTCGGGGGAACTTCTTGAGTTGCAGCAAGGGTGTGAAGGACCCTTTGGAAGTTCCAGAGTTAGGTGTGATTAGACTCGAGACGCCTCAGCGGAAATGGGCCTCATCTCGCCTGCAGGGGAGAACCTCTGGTTTTCTCGAGTTTCAGCAGGTGCTCTCCAGTTACGACCGGGACTTATGTAACCCGCTCTGGTCCGCTCAGGAAATGCCAGTCGACTTGCGAGTTGCTAAGGGGCCTCTCGGGATTCCTCTCCGGTCGATGACGGGGCCTAAGACCTTGTTTGGAGTCGGTGCCGAACCTGAGGTTTCCTCTCCAGTGCTAACATGGATCTTGGGGTACTACTGGAGTCTCCACAGGGGAGTCATCTTCGTCTCCAATGGGGCATGCACGTGCGCTTTTCTCCCCGAGCATTAGGAGCAGAGTCAATTTTCCCGTTGGGTTGATCAAGGGGTTTCTTGTTTTCCCTCGAGGCTTTCCCACGAGGCTTTTTTCCCACAGGGCTGTCCCACGTGCCACCATCGTGTGAGTCGGTCGTGAACGTCGAGGCAGTGCAGGGTAAACAAGTTCCTCTGGAAAGGACTGAGACATCTGGGGGACTCTTGGAATGGTGGAACGACCCTGGAGTTCCTCTCACCTTTCTTGTGGAGCGTGCCTCCTCTTGAGATGCGACAGGTACGACAGGAATTCTTTCCCGGCCAATCAGGGAAAGGATCCCTCACATTGAGCTAGGAGGGGAATTGGGCTCCTCTGGATGTGGGTGGTACCCTGGTGATTCCTATGTAGTGGCGACGGGTCTCTCGTGGAACTTCTTGAGTTGCAGCTATGGGTGTGAAGGACCCTTTGGAAGTTCCAGAGGTTAGGTGTGATTAGCCTCGAGACGTCTCAGTGGAAATGGGCCTCATCTCGCCTGAAGGGGAGAATCTCCTTCATTTTCTCGAGTTGTGGCAGGTGCTCTCGACTTACGACGGGCCAGCCCGATTTGGAGAAAATGAAGGAGATTCTCCCTTCAGGCGAGATGAGGCCCATTTCCACTGAGACGTCTCGAGGCTAATCACACCTAACCTCTGGAACTTCCAAAGGGTCCTTCACACCATAGCTGCAACTCAAGAAGTTCCACGAGAGACCCGTCGCCACTACATAGGAATCACCAGGGTACCACCCACATCCAGAGGAGCCCCAATTCCCCCTCCTAGCTCAATGTGAGGGATCTTTCCCTGATTGGCCGGGAAAGAATTCCTGTCGTACCTGTCGCATCTCAAGAGGAGGCACGCTCCACAAGAAAGGTGAGAGGAACTCCAGGGTCGTTCCACCATTCCAAGAGTCCCCAGATGTCTCAGTCCTTTCCAGAGGAACTTGTTTACCCTGCACTGCCTCGACGTTCACGCGGAGGACCGACTCACACGATGGTGGCACGTGGGACAGCCCTGTGGGAAAGCCTCGTGGGAAAGCCTCCTCGAGGGAAAACAAGAAACCCCTTGATCAACCCAACGGGAAAATTGACTCTGCTCCTAATGCTCGGGAGAAAAGCGCACGTGCATGCCCCATTGGAGACGAAGATGACTCCCCTGTGGAGACTCCAGTAGTACCCCAAGATCCATGTTAGCACTGGAGAGGAAACCTCAGGTTCGGGCACCGACTCCAAACAAGGTCTTAGGCCCCGTCATCGACCGGAGAGGAATCCCGAGAGGCCCTTAGCAACTCGCAAGTCGACTGGCATTTCCTGAGCGGACCAGAGCGGGTTACATAAGTCCGGTCGTAACTGGAGAGCACCTGCTGAAACTCGAGAAAATCCAGGAGGTTCTCCCCTGCAGGCGAGATGAGGCCCATTTCCGCTGAGGCGTCTCGAGTCTAATCACACCTAACCTCTGGAACTTCCAAAGGGTCCTTCACACCCTTGCTGCAACTCAAGAAGTTCCCCGACATACCCGTCTCCACACGAGAGGAAGCACCAGAGACCCGCCCACATCCAGAGGAGCCCCGTTTCCGCCTCCTAGCTCGAGAGGAGGGATCCTTTCCCTGCGGTCAGGAAAGAATTCCTGGCGTTCCTGGCGCATCTCAAGAGGAGGCGCTCTCCACAGGAAAGGCGAGAGGAACTCCAGGGTCGTGCCACCATTCCCAGAGTCCCCCAGATGTCTCAGTCCATTTCAGGGAAACCTGTTTTCCCTGCACTGCCTCGACTTTCAAGCCGAGGATCGACTCACACCACGGTGGCACGTGGGACAGCCCTGTGGGAAAGCCTCGTGGGAAAGCCAAAGCCTCGAGGGAAAGCCACAGATCCCTTGATCCAAGCGAAGGGAAGCGTGACACTGGCTACAGCTCGGGAGGAAAGCGAACGTGCATGCCCCCACTCGAGACGAGGACTGACTCCCCTGGGGAGACTCCAGAAGTACCCAAGATCATGTCAGCACTGGAGAGGAATCCTCAGGTTCCGGCACCGACTCCACACAAGGTCTTAGGCCCCGGCGTCGAAGGGAGGGAATCCCGAGAGGCCCCCGAGCAACTCGCATGGGGACTGGCCTTTCCTGAGGCCACCAGAGCGGGTCCCTGAGGTCCCCGTCGTAAGTCAAAGGCACCTGCCGCAACTCGAGAAAATCCAGGAGGTTCTCCCTCCAGGCGAGATGAGGCCCATTTCCGCTCAGGCGTCTCGAGGCTAATCACACCTAACCCCTGGAACTTCCAAAGGGTCCTTCACACCCTTGCTACAACTCAAGAAGTTCCCCAACATACCTGACTCCACTCGTGAGGAGAAGCACGAGAGTCCCGCCACATCCAGAGGAGCCCGTTTCCGCCTCATACCTCGAGGTCAGGTATCCTTTCCCTGTATGTTCCGGAAAGAATTCCGGTGTTCCCGTCGCATCTCATGAGGAGGCGCTCTCCCACAGGAAAGCCGAGAGAAACTCCAGTGTCGTGCCATCATTCCAAGAGTCCCCCAGATATCTCAGTGTGCCGGGGGTCCAGCCCCGCTGGATCCAGGGAATTCGACGGATGGACGGCGTTGACGTGAAAGTCTTGTGTATTTATTAATGTAAGAGTGAGATTAAGAAATATAGGGTAGTAAGAAGATTAACTGGAGGAAAAAGGCTGAATAGCTAGGTTTACGCAGGAAGGACAATAAAATTCCCGACAAGGAATTTTCTGGCGGACTCTGGGAATGGGTGGAACGACCCACCAGTTCCTCTTGCCTTTCCTGTGGAGAGCGCCTCCTCTTGAGATGCGCCGGGAACGCCGTGAATTCTTTCACGACCCACGCAGGGAAACGATCCCTCCTCTGGATCTATCAGGCGGAAACGGGGCTCCTCTGGATGTGGGCGGGACTCTCGTGCTTCCTCTCGAGTGGAGACGGGTATGTCGGGGAACTTCATGAGTTGCAGCAAGGGTGTGAAGGACCCTTTGGAAGTTCCAGAGGTTAGGTGTGATTAGCCTCGAGACACCTCAGCGGAAATGGGCCTCATCTCGCCTGGAGGGGAGAACCTCCTGGATTTTCTCGAGTTGCGGCAGGTGCTCTCGACTTACGACGGGGACCTCATGGACCCTCTCTGGTGGCCTCAGGAAAGGCCAGTCCCCATGCGAGTTGCTCGGGGGCCTCTCGGGATTCCACTCCCGTCGAGCCGGGCTAACTTGTGTGGAGTCGGTGCGGGGAACCTGAGGTTTTTCCTCCAGTACTGACATGGACTTTTGGGTACTTCTGGAGTCTCCCCAGGGAGTCAGTCCTCATCTCGAGTGGGGCATGCACGTGCGCTTTCCTCCCGAGCTGTAGCAGCGGTGTCACGCTTCCTTCGTGTGGATCAAGGGATCTGTGGCTTTCCCTCGAGGCTTTCCCACGAGGCTTTCCCACGAGGCAGGGCTGTCCCACGTGCCACCGTGGTGTGAGTCGATCCTCGCTTGAAAGTCAAGGCATGCAGGGAAAACAGGTTTCCCTGGAATGGACTGAGACATCTGGGGACTCTGGGAATGGCACGACCCTGGAGTTCCTCTCGCCTTTCCTGTGGAGAGCGCCTCCTCTTGAGATGCGATGGAACGCCGGAATTCTTTCCCGACCACGGAAAGGATCCCTCCTCTCGAGCTAGGAGGCGGAAACGGGGCTCCTCTGGATGTGGGGGGACTCTCGTGCTTCCTCTCGAGTGGAGACGGGTATGTCGGGGAACTTCTTGAGTTGCAACAAGGGTGTGAAGGACCCTATGGAAGTTCCAGAGGTTAGGTGTGATTAGCCTTGAGACGCCTCAGCGGAAATGGGCCTCATCTCTCCTGGAGGGGAGAACCTCCTGGATTTTCTCGAGTTGCGGCAGGTGCTCTCGACTTAGGTCGGGGACCTCAGAGACCACTCTGGTGGCCTCAGGAAAGGCCAGTCCCCATGCGAGTTGCTCGGGGGCCTCTCGGGATTCCTCTCCCGTCGATGCCGGTCCTAGACCTTGTGTGGAGTCGGTGTCGGAACCTGAGGATTCCTCTCCAGTGCTGACATGGATCTTGGGGTACTTCTGGAGTCTCCCCAGGGGACTCAGTCCTCGTCTCGAATGGGGCGTGCACGTGCGCTTTCCTCCCGAGCTGTAGCAGCAGTGTCATGCTTTCCTTCGCGTGGATCAAGGATCTGTGGCTTTCCTCGAGGCTTTCCCACGAGGCTTTCCCACAGGCTGTCCCACGTGCCACCGTGGTGTGAGTCGATCCTCGCTTGAAAGTCGAAACAGTGCAGGGAAAACACTTTCCCTGGAATGGACTGAGACATCCGGGGACTCTGGAATGTGGCTCGACCCTGGAGTTCCTCTCGCCTTTCCTGTGGAGAGCGCCTCCTCTTGAGATGCGACGGGAACGCGGGGAATTCTTCCGACCACGCAGGGAAAGGATCCCTCTCTCGAGCTAGGAGGCGGAAACGGGGCTCCTCTGGATGTGGGCGGGACTCTTGTGCTTCCTCTCGAGTGGAGACGGGTATGTCGGGGATATCCTGAGTTGCAGCAAATGTGTGAAGGACCTTTGGAAGTTCCAGAGGTTAGGTGTGATTAGTCTCGAGACGCCTCAGCGGAAATTTGCCTCATCTCGCCTGGAGGGGAGAACCTCCTGGATTTTCTCGAGTTGCGGCAGGTGCTCTCGACTTACGACGGGGACCTCAGGGACCGCTCTGGTGGCCTCAGGAAAGGCCAGTCCCCATGCGAGTTGCTCGGGGGCCTCTCGGGATTCCTCTCCCCCTCGATGCCGGGGCCTAAGATCTTTTGTGGAGTGGGTGCCGGAACCTGAGGATTCCTCTCCAGTGCTGACATGGATCTTGGGTACTTCTGGAGTCTCCCAGGGAGTCAGTCCTCGTCTCTAGTGGGGGCATGCACATGCGCTTTCCTCCCGAGCTGTAGCAGTAGTTTCATGCTTCCCTTCGAGTATATCAAGGGATCTGTGGCTTTCCCACGAGGCTTTCCCACGAGGCTTTCCCCACGAGTTTTTAACCACAGGGCTGTCCCACGTGCCATCGTGCTGTGAGTCGATCCTCGGCTTGAAATTCGAGGCAGTGCAGGGAAAAACAGGTTTCCCTGGAATGGACTGAGACATCTGGGGAACTCTGGGAATGGTGCACGACCCTGGAGTTCCTCTCGCCTTTCCTGTGGAGAGCGCACCTCCTCTTGAGATGCGACGGAGAACACCGGGAATTCTTTCCCGAACCACGCAGGAAAAGGTCCATCCTCTCAAGCTAGAGGCGGAAACGGGGCTCCTCTGGATGTTTACGGTACTCTCGTGCTTCCTCTCGAGTGGAGACGGGTATGTCGGGGAACTTCTTGAGTTGCAGTAAGGGTGTGAAGGAACCTTTGGAGTTCCAGAGTTAGGTGTGATTT
>NW_017192788.1:0-10110 GCF_001704415.2 Capra hircus
CCCTTCTGCAACTCAAGAGTTCCCGGACATACGCTTCTCCACTCGAGAGGAAGCACGAGCGTCCCGCCCACATCCAGAGGAGCCCCGTTACCGCCTCCTAGCTCGAGAGGGGATCCTTTCCCTGCAGGGTCGGGAAAGAATTCCTGGCGTTCCCGTGGCATCTCAAGAGGAGGCGCCCTCCACATGAAAGGCGAAAGGGAATCAAGGGTCATGCCACCATTCCCAGTGTCCCCCAGATGTCTCAGTCCATTCCAGGAAACCTGTTTTCCCTGCACTGCCTAGACGTTCAAGCCGAGGATCGACTCACACCACGGTGGAACGTGGACGTGGGAAAGCCTCGTGGGAAAAGCCTCGTGGGAAAGCCTCGAGGGAAAGCCTCGAGGGAAAGCCACAGATCCTTGATCCACGCGAAGCGAAGCATGACAGAGCTGCTACAGCTCGTGAGGAAAGCGCACATGCATGCCCCCTCTCGAGACGAGGACTGACTCCCCTGGGGAGACTCCAGAAGTACCCAAGATCCATGTCAGCACTGGAGAGGAATCCTCAGGTTCAGGCACCGACTCCACACAAGGTCTTAGGCCCAGGCTTCGACTGGAGAGAAATCCGAGAGGCCCCGAGCAACTCGCATGGGGACTGGCCTTTCCTGAGGCCACCAGAGCGGGTCCCTGAGGTCCCCATCGTAAGTCGAGAGCACCTGCCGCAACTCGAGAAAATCCAGGAGGTTCTCCCCTCCAGGCGAGATGAGGCCCATTTCTGCTGAGGCGTCTGGAGGCTAATCACACCTAACCTCTGGAACTTCCAAAGGGTCCTTCGCACCATATCTGCAACTCAAGAAGTTCGCCAACATACCCGTCTCCACTCGAGAGAAAGCACGAGAGTCCCGTCCACATACAGAGGAGACCCGTTTCCGCCTCATAGCTCGAGAGGAGGGATCCTTTCCCTCTGTGGTCGGGAAAGAATTCCCGGCGTTCCAGTCGCATCTCAAGAGGAGGCGCTCTCCACAGGAAAGGCGAGAGGATCTCCAGGGTGGTGCCACCATTCCCAGAGTCCCCCAGATGTCTCATCCATTCCAGGGAAACCTGTTTTGCATGCACTGCCTCGACTTTCAAGCCGAGTATCGACTCACACCACGGTGGCACGTGGGACAGCCCTGTGGGAAAGTTTCGTGGGAAAGCCTCGAGGGAAAGCCACAGATCCCTTGATCTACGCGAAGTGTAGAGTGACACTGCTGCTACAGCTCGGAGGAAAGCGCACGTCCATTCCCCACTCGGGACGAGGACACACTCCCCTGGGAGACTCCAGAAGTACCCCAAGATCCATGTCAGCACTGGAGAGGAATCCTCAGATTCCGGCACCGACTCCGCACAAGGTCTTAGGCCCCGGAATCGACGGGAGAGAAATCCGAAAGGCTCCCGGGCAACTCGCATGAGGACTGGCCTTTCCTGAGGCCTCCAGAGGGGGTCCCTGTGGTCCCCGTCGTAACTGGAGAGCACCTGCCGCAAGTCGACAAAATCCAGGAGGTTGTCCCCTCCAGGTGAGATGAGGCCCAGTTCCGCTGAGGCGACTCGAAGCAAATCACACCTAACCTCTGGAACTTCCAAAGGTCCTTCACAGCCTTGCTGCAACTCAAGAAGTTCCCCGACACCCGTCTCCACTCAAGGGGAAGCACGAGAGTCCCGCCCACATCCAGAGGAGCCCCGTTTCCGCCTCCAAGCTCGAGAGGAGGTATCATTTCATTTCGTGGTCGGCAAAGAATTCCCGGCGTTTCCCGTCGCATCTCAAGAGGAGGCGCTCTCCACAGGAAAGGCGAGAGGAACTCCAGGGTCGTGCCACCATTCCCAGAGTCCCCAAGATGTCTCAGTCCATTCCAGGGAAACCTGTTTTTCCTGCACTGCCTTCACTTTCAAGCCGAGGATCGACATCGACACACACCAAGGTGGCACGTGGGACAGCCCTTTGGGAAAACCTCGAGGGAAAGGCACAGATCCCTTGATCCACGCGAAGGGAAGCGTGACACTGCTGCTACAGCTCGGGAGGAAAGCGCAGGTGCATGGCCCCACTCGAGACGAGGACTGACTCCGCTGGGGAGACTCCAGAAGTACCACAAGATCCATGTCAGCACTGGAGAGGAATCCTCAGGTTCCGGCACCGACTCCACACAAGGTCTTAGGCCCGGCATCGACGGGAGAGGAATCCCGAGAGGCCCAGAGCAACTCGCATGGCGATTGGCCTTTCCTGAGCCCACCAGAGCGGGTACCTTAGGTCCCCATCGTAAGTCGAAAGCACCTGCCCCAACTCGAGAAAATCCAGGAGGTTGTCCCCTCCAGGCGAGATGAGGCCCATTTCCACTGAGGCAACTAGCGGGTAATCACACTTAAACTCTGGAACTTCCAAAGGGTCCTTCCCACCGTTGCTGCAACTCAAGAAGTTCCCCGACATACCCGTCTCCACTCTAGAGGAATCAGAGAGTCCCGCCCATATCCAGAGTGGCCCCGTTTCCGCCTGCAAGCTTGAGAGGATGGATCCTTTCCCTGCGTGGTCGGGAAAGAATTACTAGCGTTCCCGTCGCATCTCAAGAGGAGGGCGCTCTCCAAAGGAAAGGCGCGAGGAACTCCAGGGTCAGGCCCATTCCCAGAGTCCCCAGATGTCTCAGTCCATTCCAGGGAAACCTGTTTTCCCTGCACTGCCTCGACTTTCAAGCCGAGGAACGACTCACACCACGGTGGCACGTGGGACAGCCCTGTGGGAAAGGTGGGAAAGCCTCGTGGGAAAGCCTCGACGGAAAGCCACAGATCCCTTGATCCATGCGAAGGTAGCGGGACACTGCTGCTACAGCTCGGAGGAATACGCACGTACATGGCCCCACTCGAGACGAGGACTGACACCCCTTGGTGGACTCCAGAAGTACCCCAAGATCCATGTCAGCACTGGAGAGGAATCCTCAGGTTACGACACTGACTCCACACAAGGTCGTAGGCCTCGGCATCGACGGGAGAGGAATCCCGAGAGGCCCCAGAGCAACTCGCATGGGGACTGGCCTTTCCTGAGGCCACCCCAGCGGGTCCCTGAGGTCCCAGTCGTAAGTTGAGAACACCTGCCTCAACTCGAGAAAATACAAGAGGTTCTCCCCTCCAGGCGAGATGAGGCCCATTTCCGCTGAGGCGTCTCGAGGCTAATCACACCTAATCTTGGAACTTCAAAAGGGTCCTTCACACCCTTGCTGCAACTCAAGAAGTTCCCCGACATACCCGTCTCCACTCGAGAGGAAGCACGAGAGTCCCGCCCACATTCAGAGGAGCCCCGTTTCCGCCTCCTACCTCGAGAGGAGGGATCCTTTCCCTGCGTGGTGGGGAAAGCATTCCCGGCGATCCGTCACATCTCAAGAGGAGGCGCTCTCCACAGGAAAGGCGAGAGGAACTCCAGGGTCGTGCCACCATTCCCAGAGTCCCCAGATGTCTCAGTCCATTCCAGGGAAAACTGTTTTCCTGCACTGCCTCCACTTTCAAGCCGAGGATCGACTCACACCACAGTGACACGCTGGAACAGCCCTGTGGGAAAGCCTCGTGGGAAAAGCCACAGATCCCTTGATCCATGCGAAGGGAAGCGCGACGCTTGCTGCTACAGCTCGGAGGAAAGCGCACGTGCATGCCCCCATTCGAGACGAGGACTGACTCCCCTGGGGAGACTCCAGAAGTACCCAAGATCCATGTCAGCACTGAAGAGGAACCTCAGGTTCCGGCACTGACGCCACACAAGGTCTTAGGCCCCAGCATCGACGGAGAGGAATCCCGAGAGGCCCCCGAGCAACTCGCATGGACTGGCCTTTCTTGAGGCCACCAGAGCGGGTCCTGAGGTCCCGTCGTAAGTCGAGAGCACCTGCCGCAACTCGAGAAAATCCAGGAGGTTCTCCCCTCCAGGCGAGATGAAGCCCATTTCCGCTGAGGCGTCTCGAGGCTATTCACACCTAACTCTGGAACTTCCAAAGGGTCCTTCACACCCTTGCTGCAACTCAAGAAGTTCCCGACATACCCGTCTCCACTCGAGAGGAAGCACGAGAGTCCGCCCACATACAGATGAGCCCCGTTTCCGCCTCCTAACTCGAGAGGAGGGATCCTTTCCCTGCGTGGTCGGGAAAGAATTCCCGGCGTTCCCAACGCATCGCAAGAGCAGGCGCTCTCCACAGGAAAGGCGAGAGGAACTCCAGGGTCGTGCCACCATTCCCAGAGTCCCCAGATGTCTCAGTCCATTCCAGGGAAATCTGTTTTCCCTGCACTGCCTCGACCTTCAAGCGAGGATCGACTCACACCACGGTGGCACGTGGGACAGCCCTGTGGGAAAGCCTCGTGGGAAAGCCTCGGGAAAGCCTCGAGGGAAAGCCCCTGATCCCTTGATCCACGCGAAGGGAAGCATGACACTGCTGCTACAGCTCGGGAGGAAAGCGCACGTGCATGCCCCATTTGATACGAGGAGTGACTCCCTGGGGAGACTCCAGAAGTACCCCAAGATCCATGCCACACTGGAGAGGAATGCTTAGGTTTCGGCACCGACTCCACACAAGTCTTAGGGCCCGGCATCGAAGGAGAGAAATCCCGAGAGGCCCCCGAGCAACTCGCATGGGGACTGGCCTTTCCTGAGGCCACCAGAGCGGGTCCCTGATGTCCCCGTCGTAAGTCGAGAGCACCTGCCGCAACTCGAGAAAATCCAGGAGGTTCTCCCCTCCAGGCGAGATGAGGCCCATTTCCGCAGAGGCGTCTCTGAGGCTAATCACATCTAACATCTGGAACTTCCAAAGGGTCCTTCACACCCTTGCTGCAACTCAAGAAGTTCCCGACATACCCGTCTCCACTCAAGAGGAAGCACGAGAGTCCCGCCCACATCCAGAGGAGCCCGTTTCCGCCTCCTAGCTCGAGAGGAGGATCCTTTCTGCGTGTCGGGAAAGAATTCCCGGCGTTCCCTTCGCATCTCAGAGGAGCGCCTCTCCAAAGGAAAGGCAGAGGAACTCCAGGGTCGTGCCACATTCCAGAGTCCCCCAGATGTCTCAGTCCATTCCAGGGAAACCTGTTTTCCCTGCCACTAGGTCGACTTTCAAGCCGAGGATCGACTCACACCACGGGTGGCACGTGGACAGCCCTGTGGAAAGCTGGGCGTGGGAAGCGCACAGAAACCTTTGATGCCACATCACAGGGAAGGCGAGGACACTTCTGTGCGAAGCTCGGGAGGAAAGCGGCCACGGTGCATGCCCGCCACTTCCAGACGGAGGACTGAACTTCGCCTGGCGGAGACTGCCAGAAGTAGCCGCCCAAGATCCAAATGTCAGCACTGGTGAGGAATGCTCAGATTCAGCGGCACGCGACTCGCACACAAGATTATTAGGCAAGCCGCATCCGTCGGGAGAGGAATCGCCGAGAGGCCCCCGAGCCAAACCTCGCATGGGGAACTGGCCTTTCCTAAGGCCCGACGAGAGCAGGTCCCTGAGGTCCCCGTCGTAAGTGGAGGAGCACTCTGCCGCAACTCAATGAAAATCCTGGAGGTTCTGGCGCCTCCAGGTGAGAGGCCCATTTCAGCCTCAGGCGTCTCCGAGGCTAATCAGACCTGAACGCTCTGGAAGGCTTCCAAAGGTCATTCACATCCTTTGCTGCAACTCAAGAAGTTCGCCCAACTTACACGTCTCCACTCGAAAGGAAGCACGGAGAGTCCGGCCCACATCGCCAGAGGAGACGCGTTTCCGCCATCGCGTAGCTGCGAGGGCAGGGATCCTTTCGCCTGCGTGGACGGAAAGAAATTCGCTGGCCGTTCCGTCGCATCTCAAAGAAGGAGGGCGATCTGTAAAGAAAGGCAGAGAGGAACTCCAGGGTGTGCGTGCCACCATTCCTCAGAGTCGCCGACAGATGTTCTGAGTCCATCGCAGGGCAACCTGTTTTGCGCCACGCACTGCCATGCGACTTTCCAAGGGCCGAGGATGCGACTCACACTCACGGTGGGAAGCGTGGAGCAGGCCCTGGTGGGAAAGCCTGGTCGGGAAGGGCCAAGAGGGAAAGCCACAGAATCCCTTGATTCCACTGCGAATGGATAGGCGTGACACGCTGCTAGCAGTGATCATCGGGAGGAAAGCGCACGTGCGCATCCCGCGAACTCGTGACCGAGGACTGACTCCGCGCTGGGGAGACTCCAGAAGTACCGCCGCAATGATCCATGTCAGCACTGGACTGGAATCGTCAGGTTCGGCGGTCACTTGGACTCGGCACACAAGGTCTTTAGGCCCGCATGGCATCGACGGGAGAGAGGAATCGCGAGAGAACCAGCCGAGCATCTCGCATGGGGAACTGGCTTTCCATTGAGGCCATCAAGAGCGGGGTCCCTGAGGTCGCGCGCATCGTAAGTCGAGAGCACACTGGCCGCAAGCTCGAGAAAATCCAAATAGGCAGGAGGTTCTCCCCTCCAGCGAGAATGAGGCGCCATTTGCCGCTGAGGCATCTCGAGGCTAATCACACCTAACTTTGACTTCCTATGGGTCGCTTCACAGATATCCCCTATGCTGCAACTCAGAAGTTCCCCCACAATTACGCCGTGCTCCCACTCGAGAGGAAGCCGGCGAGAGTCGGCGCGGCCACGATGCCAGAGGATGCCCGCGTTTTCCGCTCTCTTGCTCGAACGAGGAGGGATGCCTTTAGCCTGGCGTGGTCGGGAAAGATATTACCTGTGGCGTTCGCGCTTTCGGCATCTCAGAGGGGTGAGAGACTCTCCATCAGGAATAGGCGAGAGAACTCCAAGGTCATGCCACCATTTCGGCGCAGAGTCCCCCAAATATCTCAGTCGCATTCCAGGGAAACCTTGTTTTCCGTGGCACTGCCTCGACTTTCAAGGCCGAGGATGCGATTCAGCACCCACGGTGGGGCACGTTGGACAGGCCCCTGTGGGGAAAGGCCTCGTGGGAAAGCTCGGTGTGAAAGCCTCATGGGGAAAGCCCTTCGAGGGAAAGCCCAGAAAACGCTTCGATGCCACGGGAAGGAAGTGGCGACACTGCTGCTTACAGCTGGGAGGAAAGGCACGTGATGGCCGCCGACTCGAGAGAAACTGACACCGTCGATCTCCTGCGGGAGACTTCCAGAAGTACCCAAGATCAATGTTCAGCACTGGAGAAGAATGCCTCAGGTTCGCGGAAGGCCACGGACAGCGGCACACAAGGTATTAGGCCCCGGCATGCGATGGGACTAGGAATCGCGAAAGGCCTCCATCACCTGCGGCATGGGGACTGGAGCTTTCCGAGGCCAGCCAGAGCGTGTCCCTGAGGTCCCGAGGCGTAAAGTCGAGGGCCAAAAGCCTGCCGCAACTCGAGAAAGCACAGGAGGTTGCTCTGATCGCAGGCGACATGAGGCCCGATTTACGCTGAGGCTTCTCGAGGCTAAATCAAGCACCTAACCTCTGGAACTTCCAAGGTCCTTCACAGCCGCTTGCTGCAACTCAAGAAGTTCCGCCAACATTAACCCGTCTCCACTCGAGAGGAAGCCACGAGAGTGCCCGCCCACATCCAGAGGAGCCCCGTTTTCCGGCCTCCTAGGGCCTGAGAGGAGGGATCCTTTCAAACTGGCGTGGTTGGGAAAAGAATTCCTGCGTTCCGCTGGGTCGCATCTCAAAGAGGAGGTTTGCTGCTCCACAGGAAAGTCGAGAGGAACTCCAGGAGTCGTGCCACCAATCCTCAGAGTCGCCCAGATGTCTGCAGTCCATTCCAGGGAAAAGCTGTTTTCCCTGGCAACTGACCTCGACTTTGCAGCCGAGGATGCGACTCACACCCCAACGGTGGCAACGTGGAACAGCCGCTGTGGGAAAGCCTCGTGGAAAAGCACAGAAACCTTGATCCACTGCGCGAAGGGAAGCGAGACACTTCTTGCGAAAGCGTCGGGAGGAAAGCGCTACGGTGCATGCCCTCCACTCCAAGACGTAGGACTGACTCCCTGCGGAGAACGTACCACACTCCAGAAGTACCCCAAGATCCATGTCAGACTGGTGAAGAATGCTCAGATTCCGGCAGCCCGACTCCACACAAGAATTAGGCACCCGGCACTCGTGCGGAAAGAGGAATTCCCGAGAGGCCCCATGAGCTAACTCGGCATGGGGACTGCTTTTCGCTGAGGCCACCTAGAGCAAGGTCCCTGAGGGTTCCCCGTCGAAAGTGGAGAGCAACGCTGCCGCAACTCAAGAAAATCGCTGGAGGTTTGCTGCCCTCAGGTGAGGAGGCCCATTTCAGGCCTTAGCGTGCTCGAGGCTAATCAGACTGATCTAACCTCTGAAGCGTTCCAAAGTGGTCATTCACATCGTTGCTGCCACTCAGAAGTTCCGGCAACTTACCCCGTGCCCAACTCGAAAGAAGCACGAGAGTCCGCTGCCCAGCATCCAGAGGAGACGCGCGCGTTTGCCGCCTACTAGCTGCGAGGGCAGGGATGCCTTATTCCCTGGCGTTGTCGGGAGAGAATTCCCGGCGTTCCAGGTCAGCATCTGCAAGAGGAGGCGCTCTCAACAGGAAAGGGGCGAGAAGGAACTCCAGGGTCGTGCCAACGCATTCCAGAGTCAACCAGATGTCCTCTGTCCATTCAGGGAAGCCTGTTTCCCGCGGGCACTGCCTCGACTTTGCAAACCGAGGATCGACTGAACAGCCACTCGCCACTGTGGGCACGTGGGACATCTCTGTGGGAAATCCTGCGTGGGATAAGCGCTGGTGGGCGAAAAGCGTCGGTGGGAACGCCTCGAGGGAAGCCACAGATCCCTTGATCCTCCCTCTCGAAGGGAAAGCTCAAGAACTGCTGGCTACAGCTCGGAAGGAAAGTGGGCACGTGGCAATGCCCGCCACTCGAGACGAATAATTCTGACTCCCTGGGAACTCCAGAAAAGTACCCCAAGAATACAAGTCAGCAATGGAGAGGAATCCTAGCAGGTTTTGGCACAGACTCCACACAAGATCTTTAGGTCCGCGGCATCAACGAGGAGAAGGAATCCGCCATAGGCCACATGAAGCAACCTCGGCATGGGGACCTGGCGCTAATTCGTGAGGCCACAAGAGCGGGTCCATGATGTCCCCGGTCGTAAGTCGAGAGCACGCTGGCTTGCAACTGCAGAGAAAATCCAGGAGGTTGCTCCTCTCCTGGCGAGATGAAGGCCCAATTTCGCTCTGAGGGCGTCCTCGAGTCTAATCACACCTAAACTCTGGGAACATTCCAAAAGGGTCCTTCAGCACCTTGCTGCAAGCTCAAGAATCTTCCCTAAGCATGCCCGTCTCCACTGCGACAGAAAACACGAGAGTCCGCCGACATCAAAGAGGAGCCCCGTTTCCGCCTCCTTGCTAGAGAGGAGGGATAACTTTCGCTGCGTTGTCGGGAAAGAAATTCTGATTTCCCATGGCATCTCCAAGAGGAGGCCGCTCTCCACAGGAAATGGCGAGAGGGAACTCCAGGGTCGTGCCACACCATTCCCAGAGTCCCCGCAGATGTCTCAGTCGCATTCCAGGGAAAACCTGGTTTATCCGGCGCTGGCACTGCCTCGACGTTCAAGCCGAGGTATCGACTCACACCCAACGGTGGCACGTGGGACAGCCTGTGGGAAAGGCCTGGCGTGGAAAGCCACGTGGAAAAGCTCGAGGGAAAAGCCATAGATCCCTTGATCCATCACGGGATGGAATGCGGTGACACCTGCTGCTAGTCCTGCTGCTACGCTCGGAGAGAGCGGCACGTGCATGCCCCCACTCGGACGAGGAATGACTCCCACTGGGGAGACTCCAGATGTAACCCCGCAAGATCCATGTCAGCACTGGAGAGGAAGTCCTCAGGTTTTCCGGCACCGTGCTGCCAAGCAGAAAGGTCTTAGACCCCCCGTATCCGAAGGTAGAGGAATGCCCGGAGGGAAGCCCCCGAGCAACTCGGCATGGGGACCTGGCCTGTCTGAGGCCTCACCACAGCGGCCTGATGTCCACCGTCGTGAAGTCGAAGCGAGCCTGCTGCCGCAACTCGAGAAAATCCCAGGAGGTTCTTCTCCAGGCGAGATGGAGGCCATTTCCGCTGGAGGCGTCTGCGAGGATAATGCAGCAGCCTACCTGCTGGAACTTCCAGCCAGGTCCTTCAC
>NW_017192789.1:0-10109 GCF_001704415.2 Capra hircus
TGAACATGGCGGCGCCTCGGGCCAGGGGTCCCCAGTTGTGCTCTCAGGGCTCGCCATTGCAGCTGGGACTGCTCGTTTCGTGGGCTCCTGGTCCCCGTCGATTGGCATCCAGCGAGCAGAGCGCAGGGCTGTGGACCACAGGTAAGGGAACTCGGACTCGGCGGAGCAGGAACCATGTCTTCTGCCCTTTGTTTGCAGTCTCGGAGCCGACTGAAATGGCGATCGCAGAAAAGCCTCGCCTTTGGGCCGAGGGTTTTACCGCTTCACCCCTTTGCATACAGCTCAGACCGCCGCGCTTTCCCAAGCAGCCGAGTGTATTGCTTCCTACAGGCCTGGAGAGGATAACAGGCAGGAAGGCCAGGGGTCTCCAGACAGAGAAAATAAACTGCAAGTGTCAGACGTTTTTTTCTCTCTCTTAAGAGGCAGGAGGAGACCAAAGAGGGCTGCGGTTTTTTTTTTCTCCATCTTGATACAAATGTAAAAGAAGGTTTCTCTGAAAATTCTGTGTTGCCATGACAACTCCTGGCTCCACCTGAATTTAACTTTTCTCAAACCTTGAACTAAGCAATGCATTGTTCTTATGAAATGTTTGTCTTAAGGTATGTTAATGTCTTCAGGTCAGTTCCCCTAAGGGCTCAGAAACGACTCGACAAACCGGTTTGTCTTACTCATACCTGGTTCTCTAACCTCTGTGAATGAAACTATATATTTGCTTGGAAATCTGCCTTTCTTCAAGATTCATGTCCATCATTTTCTGGCCTGGGATGACTCATCTGCTGCCAATGTGATCTCAATGCATGCTGTGGGTGAGGGGCCTGGTGCCATTCTCTGAGACATTGTCTTTCTTTCCTTAGCAGACTGCTAGTGGCTGTATAACATCTGGCTAAAGACTAGCAGGGGGTACTCTTTCTTCCCCTTTGAATGTCTACGTCAGCAGCTCTCTCGATCTCTTTTCTACTTGAATCAAACTTTTTCACAGAAAACCTCTGAGCCATCAAGCTTCGTCACTTGCCCTGGATTGAATTCTCCTCTGGAGGCCAAGAATGCTGGCATCTTTTGTGGTTTAGCAGCCACCTTTCAGCCTTTTGTAATTCATATTGAATCTTCATTTCAGATGGCAGATGCATTCCACGGTATTGCCAACTGAAGTCTTGTCATCGCTATGGAGTCTCTGTCCATGGCTTGAGGGTATTTTTCAAATCATGTATCATTTCCAGTGTGCCAGTCTTGTCATCCTCATTCCATCCATAGCAAAGTCTTTTATTAATGTTGACGTGATTGAAGGGGAATTGTTTGTTTCAATTCCCTTTCAGATTGTTATTTGCTGGTGTATACAGATAACACTGTGTCGTCATTCATTTGTATCCGTTTGGACAGCTTGATAGTTGTCTTTAGTTTCTTTAATTTCTCATAATTGAAGATGACCCTGGCTCATATATTTACAGTCGCACCCCTAGTCTCAGTCATTTCTTCAAAGAACTGTCCTTTTTTTAACATGACATTATTTTTGACTGTGCTGGGTCTTTATTGCTCCTTTGTCTAGTTGTAGTGAGCAGGAGGCTACCTTCTAGTTGCTGTGCCATGGCTTCTCATTGCAGTGCTTTCTCTGTGTGCAGAACTTGGGCTCTGGAGCATGCAAACGTCAAGAGTTGTTCAAGGGCTTCATTGCCCCTGGGCGTGTGAATCTTCTACACAGGAATTGAACCCGTGTTCCCTGCATCGGTAGGCAGCTTCTTTAACCACAGGCCATCGGAGATGTTTCCTGTTCCCTTTTATTAGAGAAATGATATTTAAAACATACATGTAGGAGCTCAATATGCTCAGCTGACAATACATGGAGATATATCTCCATGTATTCCAGCTCACCTTTGAACATATTCAGTTAAAGGTAATTTGTGATGATGTCTCCAACCTGATCCACCACGACATGGACATTGTAACGTTTCCTTTTGTTTATCTGGAACTTTGCCTTCCAATGGTAAGATACCTGGCTTCCACCGCTTGTCATACACAGAATTCAGTGCTTGTCCCACGTGGTTACTGAAAAAAAAAAAACTGTCAGATTGTCTTTCAAAGGGGCTCTGCGTGCATCGCACCAGTATCTTGAGTATGTTTTTGTATGATAGTTTACTATCAGTATACCCTCAGTGGCCAGGTGTCTATTTCAGTCGTTACCAATTATGAATGGGCTTGTTTGCTCTAGTGTTCTTGGACAATTCGAGTACAGTTTCTTTGTCAGATGTGCATTTGTTTAGGAAAAGAGTTGTATTGATTGTTGGCTGTGTTGCATCTTTGTGTGTGGGCTTTTCTCTAGTTTTGGTGAGCATGGGCCATAACGAGTGGTTTGCAGGCTTCTCACTGCAGTGTGTCCTCTTGTTGAGGGGCACAGGCTCACGGGCTTCAGTGGCTGCGGCATGTGAACTCGGCATCGTGGCTTCCAGGATCTAGAGCACAGGCTCGGCAGTTGTGGCACACGGGCTCCATAGGATGTGGCATCTTCCCATCCTAGGGATCGCACATGCATCTCCAGCACTGGCAGGTGGATTCTTGACTATGGAACCACCAGGGCATATTTGAGATTCTAGTTTTCCACACACGTATCTAGTGAAAGAGGCCAGGATCAAGAGGCATGGCAGCTGGGAATCCTCAGCCACAGCTCTGGTGTGCTATCCAAAGCTGGGGCCTTTGGTGAGCAGCTCAGCTTCCCTGGGACTGTTTCCTCCCGTCAGAAATGCCCTGCTTTTGGACTGTAGCCCACCAAGCTCCTCTGTCCCTAGGATTTCTGAGACCAGAGTACTGCAGGTGGTGCCATTTCCTTCTCTGCTGCTGCTGCCACGTCGCTTCAGTCGTGCCTGACTCTGCGCGACCCCATAGACAGCAGCCTACCAGGCTCCTCTGTCCCTGGGATTCTCCAGGCAAGAACACTGGAGTGGGTTGCCATGTCCTCCTCCAGTACATGAAAGTGAAAAGTGAAAGTGAAGTCACTCAGTGAAGTCGTGTCCGACTCTTAGTGACCCCGGGGTTGCAGCCTACCAGGCTCCTCTGTCCGTGGGATTCTCCAGGCAATGGTACTGGAGCGGGCTGCCATTGCCTTGTCTGATTTCCTTCTCTGCAAGATAGCGTTTTAAGCTCTTTTCTCCTGGATATTGCTTTTGATGAAGGAAGGGGTTCCCTTCCAGGGCTTGAGAGTGAGTTCTTGTCTGACACTGGGCAATGAGTTGTCTGAGGAGAGGAGTGCTGTCCAAGCGAGAGGCTTCATTGGGAAGGGCTGCCGGGTGGAGGGCAGGAGGGTGAGGAAACGGAGAGAACCACTCTGTCACGTGGCTCGCACTCTCAGGTTTTATGGTCATCGGGTTCATTTCTGGTTTGTCTCTTGCCAGGCATTCTGAATTGGGATCCTTCTTGGGGCACACGCATCACTCAGCCGAGATGGATTCCAGCGAAGTGCATCCTGGGAGGTTGGTAGGACCTCTGAACTGGAGCCTCCCATCTCTCTGACCTCTCCAGAATTCTGGTTGGTGGTAGCTTGTTCGTTCCTTGTTCCTTCCCAGGACCTCCTGTTGTGAGATGACTCCTGCAAGTGTTTTCTTTTCTCTGTTGCCTGGCCAGGGTGGGTGGTCCGTGGTTCATTTAGCAGTTTCTTTTTGGTTCTCTCGAGTAAGGTCCTCCACAGGGTAAATGTATGAAATGATAAAAGGCAATGTGTTAACTCATTTGTATTCATAATTGGGTAAGTTGGCTTGTTTTGTGTATGTTAGACCTGATCACCAGACCGAAGGTCATGGAGAACGTTTGTAGTTTTCTAAAATTTCAATAGTTTTTAAAATGGAGTTACCTTGTTGCAAAGTTTGTGTGTATGTTCATATTTTTTTAAACAGTTATTTCTTTTTAGTTGATTGATCATTGCTTTACAATATTGGTTTGATTTGTCATACATCCACATGAATTGACCATAGGTGTACCTATGTCCTCTTGCTCTGGAATCTCCCTCCACACTCGCACGCATTCCCACTCTCTAGGTTACTACTGAGCCCCAGTTTGAGTTCCCTGAATCATACAGCAAATTCCCATTGGTTGTCTATTTACAAAGGTTGGTGTACCTGCATCCATGCTGCTCTCTCTCATTCATCTCACCCTCTCCTCTTGTTCCCCACCCTCGTCTGGAAGTCTGTTCTCTATGTCTGCACCTCCATTGCTGCTCTGTGAACAGACTCGTCAGTACCATCCTTCTAGATTCCATGTTTTTCTCTCTTTGACTGACTTCCCTCCCTTTATTAGAACAAACTCACATGTGTTCCTTTTTATGGCTGCATTCCATACAGGCTCTGATTGTTCCTTAGCCATGTTTTGCGGAGGGTCATGGAGCTATTCTGCTCCATTTCAGTTTGGGCTTCCAGTCTGAGTGCTCGCAGCAGAGCTGCTTCTGGGTGAGCCCTCTGAGGTCTGTGAGCGCCGGGCTGCCCGCTCTTCTCCTGTGGCCGCAGGGGCGCCAAAGCCCCTTGACCGCGGCGCAGGACGCTTTGCCTTAGGCTCTGCCCTGAGCAGTGGCGGGACTTTGTCTCCTCAGGACCATCAGGGCTCAGGCTTTGATAACAGGCTGCATCCAGCTGAAGAGCAGGGTTGCCTCAGTGCCCACGCAGGAGGCGCTGCAAGAGCGAAAATGAGGACGGAGTAGACGTTTCCTGTGTCCAGCTGAGGTACTGAGGTCATCTCGGAGGACTCAGGAAAGAGCTCCGTGTGCAAGCGTGGTTTTCAGTTCGATTTGCGTTAGATGATTAGAGGATAACACTGATGTTTTCCGTGGAGGTGGCCGTTTCCTGTCACTGTTCTTGAGAAGACTGTCTTTCCTCTCGCTCGTTCCTGGTTTGATTTTCAGAACTGACCATGTAATGTGGTTCGTTTCTGGCTCTCTATTCTCTCTGAGTCCATGTGTCTGTGTTCTGCAGTTCCTCACTGTGTGGTCATACGCTCCGTGATGTAGTTGAAGAGGATAGGAAGATGCTCCAGCTGTGTTCTCTTTCTCAGAGTCTTTTGCCGTTTAAGGTCCTGGTCAACAGTAGCTCTAATATGAGGAATATTTCTATTTCTGTGAAAATGCATTGAATGTTATTTGTGATTGCAGTCGTGTATTTGTGATGATTTGTTGGATGGACTTTTAATTCCTCATTGTTCAGTGCATGAGCGTGAATAGTTTCTGTGTATTTTGTTTCTTTGTTCTTTATCATGCTTTAGTTTCTGACTACTGTCTTTTATGTTCTGATTAGTTTGTTGCTAGATGTTTCTTTAAGTGGGAGTTTCTTATTTTTTTTTGATTGTTATGTGTCTAGAATGCAAGTGATTTTTGGACTGTAAATGGTAGTCTATTATATGATTGTAAATTGATCCAAATGATTCAGCTTTACTGAAAGTAGTTAAAATTTTGTGAGTGATGTGGAACGTTTATCTGTAACATCTGTTTCTCCTGCAGTAGGTCATCCAGAGACCAAGACATGGTGTTACTAAGAGATTCCACAGTACTTTCATTCCACGTGGACTCTCAAGGCAGTGAGCATCGCAGCTTCCTTGAACTTGTCTGGGTAAGTCTTGGCCTGTATCAGAAAGCTCCTGCTGTCTACTCTAAATTTCTTTTGTGTATGAATGGTTGTTTTGAACCTAGTATACTTTCCAGTCATTTAAATGTACAGAAAATGCCTAGCAATGGAACAAGTGCTAGCATTTGCCACATCATCTAAAGACTCTATGTGTTTTATGCAAATGGTACTTCTGCAGAACAGCACATATCTCAAATCAGGAATCATATGTATCTAGTTATAATGTAATCCACCGCCCCACTTCCACTTGCAATGTTCAGTGTATGAATATATTTTTGTTTCTCTTCATCCTTTTTCTTATTTAGAGTGTTACTGAGATTTCAGTTATTTGGACAAACTTGATGGATGAAAGCAGACATGTGAATAAGGTTCTGGGTGGCCTTTTCTATGTGATTTTTTTTCACTGAAGATGGTTTGAATATTTATTGTGTTGTAAATGTATGATCCTGCATTCTTCTCCCCATAGTAATGAAATCAATACTATGCCATTTACCATTAGATATTTGTAAGCATACAGTGTTGTAGCAGACAACCTTTTCTTGTTTGCAAACCAGTTTAATAATGTGCACTTGTGCGTCTTTGGACAACTCAGGAAACTGAGTCAGTGACTGAATGGCCAAGATATCACTTAGATTCCATCTTCATCTGAAACAAACAGGCACTTCCTGGTGGTCCAGTGCTGAGACTGACACTCCAAAGAAGGGCCCAGGTTCATTTCCTGATCAAGAATAGATTCTCCATGCCACAACAGAGAATTTGCATGCTGTAGCTAAATATCTGCTTGCCTAAGAAGTTGACCTGGCGCAGCCAATGAAAACAGAAACAAATTTAAAAAATACAACCAAAGGAAAGGAAGGTATGGTGGCTGTGCAGATTTACGGCTTAGCTTTCCTATCGATAGAAAAGAAAAAGAGTTTCAAAAGACTGTGCTCATCTTCTATCTGCATATAGAAGGATTCTTTGAAATGAGATTTCTCTGGTAAATGTGACTCACAGAAGAGCTGTCTGAACTTGGGTTCAGAGATGATCATGTTCCTCTAAAAAAAAAAGTTAATTGGGTCAACTAATCCTCATGCTGAGTGGTATTTTGTGGAGCATTTGCTCCCCTTCACTTTGCATGTATCCCCATTTGTTTACATGTCATCTACTGAAGACATCTGATATTTGAAAGTTTGTAGTGATTCCAAGTCGAGCTGTTGTATATAATCATGCGATCCTTTTTTGTCTGGACATGTTTTCAAAGCTGTTTAGTAAGTGCTGGACATGAAGGATTCAGGTCACAGGTGAGCCTTGTTTAGCTGTGGAAAAATCCAGCTATGTTTCTCTGTGCTTGTGGATTTCTGGGTAAGGGATGAACTAGAGTGTCTTGCATTGTCAGGCAGATTCTTTACCACTGAGCACCGAGAAGCTGTGCCTACCCCCTTTCTTGAGTGACTGGATCTAATAGGTGTGCAGTGCTACCTCACTGTATTTTAGTTTGTCATTTCCTAATGCTATGTGTTTTGAGTCTTTTGATAGGCTTATTTACTATCTTATATTTTGTAGGCCAGGTGTTTAGGTGTATCATATTTATGAGATTGTTCTAGATTTTTGGTATATTTGAGAACAATCCTTTATCAGATATCTATTTATAAATCAGTTTCCTGTGCTTGTGTTAAGTTTTGTAATAAGGTTTTTCACCGTTTCAATTTCAATTTTTTAAAGTTGATGTTATAGTGTTTTCTATCCTTTTTGGATAGCTTTAGTGTTTGTTGTTGTTGTTAAATTTTATAAGCAGAGTGAGGTACCGTAGATACAGTTTTAAGCTAAGCTGAGGTCCACAGATACAGTTTGCCTTTGTCTTGAGAAGTTTGAGTGTTTGGTGTACACTGTAACATTATGCTACATTCATTGACTGGATATAGCTTCCAGTTATTGTCTAATTGGTTTGGAATATGATGGGAAGTCAGTTTTTCCAAGGGAAACTGAGTCCATGAAACATGAACTCTTTTCGATCGTCGGAATCACTTTCTGCTATTTCTGACAGATTTGACTTGTTTGATATCTCATATGACGAATCACAGAACGTTGTCTTTTTTGGTCTGGTTTATTTCACTTAATCTAATGACCATAAGTTTGTCCACATTGTCGCATTGTCAGATTACTGACTTGAAGGCCGAATCAGATCCATTGTGTGTATACCACAGTTTGTTTATGGAATTGGCTGCCATGGACACTTCGATTGTTCTTTGTTTGCCAGTGTGAATCATGCTGTGAGTATGACGAAGAGTATCATTTTTTCAGCCCCTTTCCCAATCCTTTGGGTACATAGCATGAATTGGAATCGAACTAGTATTTCTCCACGTGTTCGTTTGGAGTCATTTGTGTAATTCTTGCAGAGTGGCAGCACCATTTAATGTACTTTTTGTATGTGGAATACCGTTCAAGCTTCTGATATACCTTGCGTGCATATTCATCTCCACCAGACACTGAATGAGTCTACTTTGAGCTATCGTGAATTCACTATGAATATTGTGTACCAGTTTTGTTTGAATTATTAACAAATACATTACCATATATAAAGAAGCCACAAGGACCTACTGTACAGTTTAGGAAACTATTAAATCTTATGATGATGTAATGCAAGAGAATCCAAAGGAATATAGAAAGACATATAACATAATTTATTGTGCACATGATTATCATAGCATACTCAGCGTGTATTTATACATGTCACTAAAATATTTACATCTGTAAGATATTAAAAAATTATATAAAATCAAGAATCAACAGAGAATAAATAAACTTCTGTCATTGCTCGTCATTTATACACTCATACTCTGTACACTCATTGTATAATGCTGACTAGCAATTGACATTCTTGTAAACAAGAGATTGTGAAGGTGTAAGGAATATAGCTTCTTGAATTCCTTAATGAAGGATTCTAGAACTCTATGTCCATGAAGTGAATGAAATTCCGTTTTAGTGAGCCACATTCTTACTAGAGTGATGAGCCTCCACCCCACCCAACGTTAGTTCACAATGAAATCCTGCAGTCCTCTGGCCTCAATGTCTGCTTCCTGCTACCGAGAAAGAAAAGATGAGGAAGTCCTGACAAAACCGATGCTATTTTTTCTTTTTCTGATTTGTATTTTATCGCAGGGCCTGGCAAAAGAGGGCCCAACCTGTTTTAGAGTTCCATCCCAAGGGTTCCTCCGGCATGTTCCCTATGTTGACAAACTGCTGATTATTTTCAACAAAGGACAATGATCTGCACTTGACTATCTGTTGCTTGAGCTGGAATAGCAGGCATCCCTTGTAGTGCAGTCGTTCATGCGGAAGTAGACATCCTGAAGCAATAGTATAAGAGGAACACATTTATCATGTAGACATCGCATCCCATGCATTTGTAATAATTTTTCAGTTATACCCATCATCATCGGAGGAACTGACTTGTCCCAGTAATAACGAGAGGACCCAGTAGAACGGTTCCTTGACTTATGAGTACTTCCTATGATACCCTTATGAGTCCTTCTCCAATGTTGTTTCTCCTAGTTTGGTCATGAACAGTAGAAGCTGATGGCAGTGGTCCTTGAAATGTATGTCGATTCCCAGGTGGCGCAGTTGATCAAGAAATACTCTGCCTACCAGTGCAGGAGGTGGAAGTGATGTGGGTTTGATCCCTGGTTCAGGAAGATAACAATTCATACACATGTTTTCTGGGAACCATTTGATACTCATGAGTTTTTTCTTCTGTATCCAGAAAACAAATGCTGTTCAAGACACTGAAAAGAACCCTGATTTCGAAAATCAGATCTGTATTGTGAACAATGCTTCGATATCCGTGAGTCGAAGCATAGTATTATGCCTACATCCTTGTATTTCCCTCAGTGAAATATGTTGAGGAAAACTCTTCATTCGTGGTCTAGAGTCACGAAGAAGCTAAATAGCATTCATCCTTTACGTTGACAACTGTGAATCTAAATCTCCTGTGAATCCTATGTGACAACCACACATACCAACATGAGTTATCAGTATTATATCGATATTTTTAGTCCTATTGTATGTCAACTAAAAAAATCAATATCTAATTGTACATGAAGTCAAGACATAAAGTCAGTGCAAATACAAAATGTTCCATCCTTTGAGAAAGGGAGAAAAACATCTCTGTGCTTAGCCTATCGCATTTTTATGGATTAGATCCTTAAGTAGTTTATTCACCCACCCTATGAATGATTCACAAGTCTTCAGAGAAGAAAGGGTCATTTCTCTTAAACAATGAGTAGTTCAACTCTTCTCAAAGCAAAGTCATAAGTGAGTCTAATTTGCGTGAGCCCATGAAACTCAGTGTTTTCATTATGCTTGTGCTTATGAATGAGGAGGTCTGAGAAGGCGCTTCTGAAGGATTATTCATACCAGTCTTTCTCATATGTATGGAGTCTTTAAAGATCGAATCACCGAGGTGTTGCTTCTACACTTGTACTAGGCTGAGCAAACATTCCCTTTCTCCTAAGTGCAGTAGACGTCTGTCTTCTGTCC
>NW_017192790.1:0-10108 GCF_001704415.2 Capra hircus
CCCTGCACTGCCTCGACTTTCAAGCCGAGGATCGACTCACACCACGGTGGCACGTGGGACAGCCCTGTGGGAAAGCTCGGGAAAGCCTCGTGGGAAAGCCTCGAGGGAAGCCACAGATGCTTTGATCCACGCGAAGGGAAGCGTGACACTGCTGCTACAGCTCGGGAGGAAAGCGCACGTGCATGCCCCCACTCGAGACGAGGACTGACTCCCCTGGGGAGACTCCAGAAGTACCCCAAGATCCATGTCAGCACTGGAGAGGAATCCTCAGGTTCCGGCACCGACTCCAAACAAGGTCTTAGGCCCCGGCATCGACGGAGAGGAATCCGAGAGGCCCGAGAACTCGCATGGGGACTGGCCTTTCCTGAGGCCACCAGAGCGGGTCCCTGAGGTCCCCGTCGTAAGTCGAGAGCACCTGCCGCAACTCGAGAAAATTCCAGGAGGTTCTCCCTCCAGGCGAGATGAGGCCCATTTCCGCTGAGGCGTCTCAGGCTAATCACACCTAAACTCTGGAACTTCCAAAGGGTCCTTCACACCCTTGCTGCAACTCAAGAAGTTCCACGACATACCCGTCTCCACTCGAGAGGAAGCACGAGAGTCCCGCCCACATCCAGAGGAGCCCGTTTCCGCCTCCTAGCTCGAGAGGACGGATCCTTTCCCCGCGTTGTCGGGAAAGAATTCCCGGCGTTCCCATTGCATCTCAAGTGGAGGCGCTCTCCCACAGGAAAGGCGAGAGGAACTCCAGGGACGTGCCACCATTCCAGAGTCCCCCCAGATGCCTCAGTCCATTCCAGGGAAATCAGTTTTCCCTGCACTGCCTCGACTTTCAAGCGAGGATCGACTCACAACACGGTGGCACGTGGGACAGCCCTGTGGGAAAGCCTCAGGGGGAAAGCCTTTTGGGAAAGCCTCGAGGGAATGCCCCAGATCCCTTGTTCCACGCGAAGGGAAGCGTGACATTGCTGCTACAGCTCGGGAGTAAAGGGCACGTGCATGACCCAACTCGAGACGAGGATTGACTTCCCTGGGGAGATTCCAGAAGTACCCAAAGATCCATGTCAGCACTGGAGAGGAATCCTCAGGTCCTGGCACCGACTCCACACAAGGTCCTTAGGCCCCGATATCGACTGGAGAGGAATCCCGAGAGACCCCCGAGTAACTCGCAAGGAAATTTCCTTTACCGATGCCACCAGGGCGCGTCCCTGAGGTCCCCGTCGTAAGTCCAGTGCACCTGACACAACTCGAGAAAATCCAAGAGGTTCTGCCCTCCAGGCGAGATGAGGCCCATTTCCGCTGAGGCGTCCTGAGGCTAATCACACCTGACCTCTGGAACTTCCAAAGGATCATTCACACCTTTGCTGGCAACTCAAGAAGTTCCCTGACATACCCGTCTCCACTCGAGAGGAAGCACGAGAGTCCGACCACATCCAGAGGAGCCCCGTTTCCACCTCCTAGCTCGAGAGGAGGGATCCTTTCCCTGCGTGCTCGAGAAAGAATTCCCGGCGTTCCTGTCGCAACTCAAGAGGAGGCGCTCTCCACAGGAAAGGCGAGAGGAACTCCGGGGTCATGCCAGCATTCCCAGAGTCCCCCAGATGTCTCAGTCCATTCCAGGGAAACCTGTTTTCTCTGCACTGTTTTGACTTTCAAGCCGAGGATAGACTCACACCACGGTGGCACGTGGGACAGCCCTGTGGGAAAGCCTCGTGGGAAAGCCTCGAGGGAATGCCACAGATCCCTTGTTCCACGTGAAGGAAAGGGTGACACTGCGGCTACAGCTCGGGAGGAAATCGCACGTGCATGCCCCCCTCGAGACGAGGACTGACTCCGCTGGGGAGACTCCAGAAGTACCCCAAGATCCATGTCAGAACTGGAGAGGAAACCTCAGGTCTGGCACCGACTCCACACAAGGTCTTAGGCCCCGATATCGACTGGAGAGGAATCCCGAGAGACCCCCGAGAGGCCCCCGAGCAACTCGCAAGGGGACTGGCCTTTCCTGAGGCCACCAGAGCGGGTCCCTGAGGTCCCCGTCGTAAGTCGAGAGCACCTGCCTTAACTCGAGAAAATCCAGGAGGTTCTCCCCTCCAGGCGAGATGAGGCCCATTTCCGCTGAGGCGTCTCGAGGCTAATCACACCTAAACTCTGGAACTTCCAAAGGGTCCTTCACACCCTTGCTGGAACTCAAGAAGTTCCGCAACATTCCCGACTCCACTCGAGAGGAAGCACGAGAGTCCCGCCCACATCCAGAGGAGCCCCGTTTCCGCCTCGTAGCTCGAGAGGAGGGATCCTTTCCCTGCGTGGTCGGGAAAGAATTCCCGGCGTTCCCGTCACATCTCAAGAGGAGGCGCTAACCACAGGAAAGGCGAGAGGAACTCCAGGGTCGTGCCACCATTCCCAGAGTCGCCCAGATGTCTCAGTCCATTCCAGGGAAACCTGTATTCCCTGCACTGCCTCAACTTTCAAGCCGAGGATCGACTCACACCACGGTGGCACGTGGGACATCCCAGTGGGAAAGCCTCGTGGGAAAACCTCGTGGGAAAGCCTCGAGGGAAAGCCACAGATTCCTTGATCCACTCGAAGGGAAGCGTGACACTGCTGCTACAGCTGGGGAGGAAAGCGCATGTGCATGCCCCCACTCGAGACGAGGACTGACTCCCTGGGGAGACTCCAGACGTACCCCAAGATCCATGTCAGCACTGGAGAGGATTCCTCAGGTTCCGGCACTGACTCCACACAAGGTCTTAGGCCCCAGCATCGACGGGAGAGGAAACCCGAGAGGCCCCCGAGAGGCCACCGAGAAACTCGAATGGGGACTGGCCTTTCCTGAGGCCACCAGAGAGGGTCCCTGAGGTCCCCGACGTAAGTCGAGAGCACCTGCCGCAACTCGAGAAAATCCAGGAGGTTCTCCCCTCCAGGCGAGATGAGGCCCATTTCCGCTGAGGCGTCTCGAGGCTAATCACACCTAAACTCTGGAACTTCCAAAGGGTCCTTCACACCCATGCTGCAACTCAAGAAGCTCCACGACATACCCGACTCCACTCGAGAGGAAGCACGAGAGTCCCGCCCATATCCAGAGGAGCCCCGTTTCCACCTCCTAGCTCGAGAGGACGGATCCTTTCCCCGGGTTGTCGGGAAAGAATTCCCGGCGTTCCCATCGCATCTCAAGTGGAGGCGCTCTCCACAGGAAAGGCGAGAGGAACTCCAGGGACGTGCCACATTCCCAGAGTACCCCAGATGTCTCAGTCCATTCCAGGGAAACCTGTTTTCCTTGCACTGCCTCGACTTTCAAGCCGAGGATCGACTCACACCACGGTGGCACGTGGGACAGCCCTGTGGGAAAGCCTCGTGGGAAAGCCTCGAGGGAAAGCCACAGATGCCTTGATCCACGCGAAGGGAAGCGTGACACTGCTGCTACAGCTCGGGAGGAAAGCGCACGTGCATGCCCCCTCTCGAAACGAGGACTGACTCACCTGGGGAGACTCCAGAAGTACCCCAAGATCCATGTCATCACTGGAGAGGAATCCTCAGGTTCCGGCACCGACACCGCACAATGTCTTAGGCCTGGGCATCGATGGGAGAGGAATCCCGAAAGGCCCCCGAGCAACTCGCATGGGGACTGGCCTTTCCTGAGGCCACCAGAGCGGGTCCCTAAGGACCCCGTCGTAAGTCGAGAGCGCCTGCCGCAACTCGATAAAATCCAGGAGGTTCTCCCTTCCAGGCGAGATGAGGCCCATTTCTGCTGAGACGTCTCGAGGCTAATCACACCTAACCTCTGGAAGTTCCAAAGGGTCCTTCACACCCTTTCTGCAACTCAAGAAGTTCCCCGACATACCCGTTTCCACTCCAGAGGAAGCACGAGAGTCCGCCCACATCCAGAGGAGCCCCGTTTCCAGCCTCATAGCTCGATAGGAGGCATCCTTTCCCTGCGTGGTCGTGAAAGAATTCCCGGCGTTCCCGTTACATCTCAAGAGGGGGCGCTCTCCACAGGAAAGGCGAGAGGAACTCCAGTGTGGTCCACCTTTCCCAGATCCCCCAGATGTCTCAGTCCATTCCACGGAAGCCTGTTTTCCCGGCACTGCCTCAACTTTCAAGCCGAGGATCGACTGACACCACGGTGGCACGTGGGACATCACTGTGGGAAAGCGTCGTGGGAAGCCTGGTGGGAAAGCGTCGTGGGAAAACCTCGTGGAAAGCCTCGAGGGAAAAGCCACTGATTCTAGGATACACGGGAAGGGAAGCGTGACACTGCTGCTAGCAGCTCGGGAGGAAAGCGCACGTGCATGCCCCCACTCGAGACAAGGCCTGACTCCCCTGAGGAGACTCCAGAAATACCCCAAGGTCCATGTCAGCACTGGAGAGGAATCCTCAGGTTCCGACACCGGACTCCACACAAGGTCTTAGGCATCGGCATCGGCAGGAGAGGAATCCCGAGAGGCCCCCCTAGCAACTCGCATGGGGACTGGCGTTTCCTGAGGCCACCAGAGCGGGTCCCTGAGGTCCCCGTCATAAGTCGAGAGCACCTAGCCGCAACTCGAGAAAATCCAGGAGGTTCTACCCACCAGGCGAGATGAGGCCCATTTCCGCTGAGGTGTCTCGAGGCTAATCACACCTAACCTCTGGAACTTCCAAAGGGTCCTTCACACCCTTGCTGCAACTCAGAGATCCCTGACATACCAGTCTCCACCCGAGAGGAAGCACGAGAGTCCCACTCACATCCAGAGGAGCCCCGTTTCCGCCTCCTAGCTCGAGAGGAGGGATCCTTTCCCTGCGTGGTCGGGAAAGAATTCCCGGCGTTCCCGTCGCATCTCAAGAGGAGGCGCTCTCCACAGGAAAGGCGAGAGGAACTCCAGGGTCGTGCCACCATTCCCAGAGTCCCCCAGATGTATCAGTCCATTCCAGGGAAACCTGTTTTGCCTGTACTGCCTCGACTTTCAAGCCGAGGATCAGCTCACACAACGGTGGCACGTGGGACAGCCCTGTGTGAAAGCCTCGTGGGAAAGCGTCGTGGGAAAGCCTCGAGGAAAAGCCCCTGATGACTTGATCCACGCGAAGGGATATGCGTGACTCTGCTGCTCCAGCTCGGAAGGAAAGCGCACGTGCATGCCCCTACTCGAGACGAGGACTGACTCCCCTTGGGAGACTCCAGAAGTACACCAAGATCCATGTCATCACTGGAGAGGAATCCTCAGGTTCCGGCACTGACACCACACAAGGTCTTAGGCCCAGCATTAACGGGAGAGGAATCCCGAGAGGCCCAGAACAACTCGCATGGGGACTGGCCTTTCCTGAGGCCACCAGAGCGGGTCCCTGAAGTCCCCGTCGTAAGTCGAGAGCACCTGCCGCAACTCGAGAAAATGCAGGAGGTTCTCCCCTCCAGGCGAGATGAGGCCCATTTCCGCTGAGGCGTCTCCAGGATATTCACCTAACCTCTGGAACTTCCAAAGGGTCCTTCACACCCTTGCTGCAACTCAAGAAGTTCCCCGACATACCCGTCTTCACTCGAGAGGAAGCACGAGAGTCCCGCCCACATCCAGAGGAGCCAGGTTTCCGCCTGCTTAGCTCGAGAGGTGGGATTCTTTCCCTGAGTGGTCGGGAAAGAATTCCCGGCGTTCCCGTCCCATCTCAAGAGGAGGCACTCTCTACAAGAAAGGCGAGAGGAACTCCAGGGTCGTGCCACCATTCCCAGAGTCCCCCAGATGTCTCAGTCCATTCCAGGGAAACCTGATTTCCCTGCACTGCCTCAACTTTCAAGCCGAGGATCGACTCACACCACGGTGGCACGTGGGACAGCCCTGTGGGAAAGCCTCTTGGAATGCCTCGTGGGAAAGCTCCTGATCCGTTGATCCACGCGAAGGGAAGTGTGACACTGCTGCTACAGTTCGGGAGGAAAGCGCACGTGCATGTCACCACTCGAGACGACGGACTGGCACCCCTGGGGAGACTCCAGAAGTACCTCAAGATTCATGTCAGCACTGGAGAGGAATCGTCAGGTTCCAGCACCGACTCCACACAAGGTCTTAGGCCCCGGCATCGACGGGAGAGGAATCTCGAGAGGCCCCCGAGCAACTCTAATGGGGACTGGCCTTTCCTGAGGCCACCAGAGCGGCTCCCTGAGGTCCCTGGCGTAAGTTCAGAGCACCTGCCGCAACTCGAGAAAATCCAGGAGGTTCTCCCCTCCAGGCGAGATGAGGCCCATTTCCGCTGAGGCGTCTCGAGGCTAATCACATCTAACATCTGGAACTTCCAAAGGGTCCTTCAAACCCTTGCTGCAACATAAGAAGTTCCCGACATACCCGTCTCCACTCAAGAGGAAGCACGAAGTCCCACCCACATCGACAGTAGCCCCGTTTCCTCCTCCTACCTCGAGAGGAGGATCCTTTCCCTGCGTGCTCGGGAAAGAATTCCCGCGTTTCCGTCGCATCTCAAGAGGAGACACTCTCCACAGGAATGGCGAGACGAACTCCAGGGTCGTGCCACCATTCCCAGAGTCCCCCAGATGACTCCGTCCATTCAGGGAAACCTCTTTTCCCTTCACTGCCTCGACTTTCAAGCCGAGATCGACTCACACCACTGTGGCACGTGGACAGCCCTGTGGGAAAGCCTCGTGGGAAGCCTCGGTGGAAAGCCTCGAGGGAAAGCCACAGATGCCTTGATCCACGCGAAGGGAAGCGAGACTCTGCTGCTACAGCTCTGGAGGAAAGCGCACCTGCATGCCCCACTCGGACGGAGGACTGACTCCCTGGGGAGACTCCAGAAGTACCCCAGGATCCATGTCAGCACTGGACAGAAATCCTCAGGTTCCGGCACCGACTCCACACAAGATCTTAGGCCCCGGCATCGACGAGAGAGGAATCCCGAGAGGCCCCCGAGCAACTCGCATGGGGACTGGCCTTTCCTGAGGCCACCAGAGTGACTCCCCAGGGGAGTGGGTCCCTAGCAGTGTCATGCTTCCCTTCGCGTGGATCAAGGGATCTGTGGCTTTCCTCGAGGCTTTCCCACGAGGCTTTCCCACGAGGCTTTCCCAGTGGGCTGTCCCACGTGCCACCGTGGTGTGAGTCGATCCTAGGCTTGAAAGTCAAGGCAGTGCAAGGAAAACAGGTTTCCCTGGAATGGACTGAGACATCTGTGGGACTCTGGGAATGGTGGCACGACACTGGGATTCCTCTCTTGTTTCCTGTGGAGAGTGCCCCGAGCAACTTGCATGGGGACTGGCCTTTCATGAGGCCAACAGAGCGGGTCTCTGAGGTCCAAGTCGTAAGTCGAGAGCTCCTGCTGCAACTCGAGAAAATCCAGGAGGTTCCCCTCCAGGCGAGATGTGGCCCATATCCGATGAGGCGTCTCGAGGCTTATCAACAAGCGTCTGGAACTAACAAACGGGCCTTAAAACCCTAGCTGCAACTCAAGAAGTTCCCCGAAATACACCTCTCCACTCGAGAGGAAGCAGGAGAGTCCCGCCCACATCCAGAGTAGTCCGGTTACTGCCTCCTAGCTCGAGAGGAGGATCCTTTCCCTGCGTGGTCGGTCAAGTATTCCCGAGTTCCGACTCAATCTCAAGAGGAGGCGCTATCCACAGGAAAGGCGAGAGGAACTCCAGATTCGTGCACCCATTCCAGAGTCCCCCAGATGTCTCAGTCCATTCCAGGGAAACCTGTTTCCTACACTGCCTCGACTTTTTAGGACGAGGATCCACTCAAACCACGGTGGCACTTGGCACAGCCCTTAGGGAAATCTCGAGGGAAAGCCACAGATCCCTTGATCCATGCGAAGAGAAGCGTGACACTGCTGCTACAGCTTGGGAGGAAAGCGCACGTGCATGCCTCCACTCAAGATGAGGACTGACTCCCCTGGGAGACTCCAGAAGTACCCCAAGATCTATGTCAGCACTGGAGAGGAATCCTCAGGTTCCGGCACCGACTCCACACAAGGTCTTAGACCCCCGGCATCGACGGGAGAGAAATCCCGAGAGGCCCCTGAGCAACTCGCATGGGGACTGGCCTTACCTGAGGCCACCAGAGCGGGTCCCTGAGGTCCCCGTCGTAAGTCGAGAGCACCTGCACCAACTCGAGAAAATGCAGGAGGTTCTCCCCTCCAGGGAGATGAGGCCCATTTCCTCTGAGGCGTCCCAGGCTAATTACACCTAACCTCTGGAACTTCCAAAGGGTCCTTCACACCATTGCTGCAACTCAAGAAGTTCCCCGACATACCCGTCTCCACTTCAGAGGAAGCACGAGAGTCCCGCCCACATCCAGAGGAGCCCCGTTTCCGCCTCCTAGCTTGAGAGGAGGGATCCTTTCCCTGGATGCTCGGGAAAGAATTCCCGGCGTTCCCGTCGCATCTCAAGAGGAGGCGCTCTCCACAGGAAAGGCGAGAGGAACTCCAGGGTCGTGCCACAATTCCAGAATCCCCCACATGTCTCAGTCCATTCCAGGAAACACCTGTTTTCCCTGCACTGCCTCGACTTTCAAGCCGAGGATCGACTCAAACCACGTGGCACGTGGGGACAGCCCTGTGTGGGAAAGCCTCGTGGGAAAGCCTGGTGGGAAAGCCTCGAGGGAAAGCCACAGATCCCTTGATCCCCGCGAAGGGAAGCATGACACTGCTGCTACATCTCGGGAGGAAAGCGCACGTGCATGCCCCCACTCGAGACGAGGACTGACTCCCCTGGGGAGACTCCAGAAGTACCCCAAGATCCATGTCAGCACTGGAGGGGAATCCTCAGCTTCCGGCCCCGACTCCACACAAGGTCTTAGGCCCCGGCATCGACGACGGGAGAGGAATCACGAGAGGCCCCCTAGCAACACGCATGATAACTGGCCTTTCCCTGCGGCCGCCAGAGCGGGGTCCCTGAATCCCCGTCGTAACTCGAGAGCACCTGCTGAAACTCGGGAATATCCAGGAGCCTCTCCATTCCAGGCGACATGAGGCCCATTTCCGCTCAGGCATCTCGAGACTAACCACACCTAACCTCTGGAACTTCCAATGGGTCCTTCACACCCTTGCTGCAACTCAAGAAGTTCCCCGACATACCCGTTCCTCTTCACGTTCTGCCATAATGGTGGTGTCATCTGCATATCTAAGTTGATTGATATTTCTACCGCAATCTTGATTCCAGCTTATGTATCTTCCATCCCAGCATTTTTCATGATGTACTCTGCATAGAAGTTAAATAAACAGGGTGACAATATACAGCCTTGACATACTCCTTTTCCTTTTTGGAACCAGTCTGTTGTTCCATGTCCTGCTCTAACTGTTGCTTCCTGACCTTCATCCAGATTTCTCAAGAGGCAGGTTAGGTGGTCTGGTATTCCCATCTCTTTCAGAATTGTGGCTAAAACAACAGTATAAGGACCTTTCCGATGTCAGGCCAAGGAATTGTGTTTCCAGTCATTGAGCCACACCTGATCACTGAGCACAAATTCATGAATCTGTTCCTCAAGGGGGAATGAGATTCTTTTTTATACAAACTTAGTTACCTGATTTATTACCTTACCTAATTGTTCCATCTGCTGTGAAATCCCACCCCCTTACTTGTGGCAAATCTGCTAACACCTGCCTCACTGTGGGAGGGGGTCTCCCATAGAAAATTTCATAAGGACAACAACTGTGGGAACGTGTGGTTACCCGTAATATGAGTAAGTCTGCCGGAAGCAAGCCCATCCACGTACAGTCAGTCTCTAATGTCCATTTTGAAAGTGTCTCTTCAAGAGTTTGGTTGTTTCTTTCCACCATTCCAGAACACTGGGGCCTATATGCTGTATGTAATTTCCACTGATATTTAGAGCTTCACATACCTGTTAATTAACGCGGCTACAAAGACAGGGCCATTGTCGGATTCTATACTGGTTGGAAACCCAAGTCTGGGAATTATTCTCAAATCAGCGAGCTACTTCATTTTCTTTTTCAGATCAGGTAGGAAGGCCTCTGCCCAACGCGGAGAAGGTACCTACTATTCTAGTAAGTCATGATAACAGGTGACTGCCTTTGCTTCCCGAAGGACACTCGCTTTCCCTGCATCCTGAGAACTCCACGTCTCAGCCAGTTGGAAAAGCGCTTCTTGGAGGTCATTATTCAGGGGCAACTTCCCCTGGAGCCCGGGGCCATAGGGAGCGGC
>NW_017192791.1:0-10108 GCF_001704415.2 Capra hircus
CTGACGTGGATCTGGGGGGACTTCTGAGTCTCCCAGTAGAGTCAGTCCTCCTCTCGAGTGGGGGCATGCACGTGCGCTTTCCTTCCGAGCTGTAGCAGCAGTGTCATGCTTCCCTTCGCGTGGATCAAGGATCTGTGGCTTTCCCTCGAGGCTTTCCCACGAGGCTTTCCCACGAGGCTTTCTGCCGGGGTCCAGCCGCCGGTGGATCCAGGGAATTCGAAGGGTGGACGGCGTTGGCGTGGAAAGACTTGTTTGTTTATTAATGTAAGATTAGATTAAGAAACTATAGTGTAATAAGAAGATTAAGTGGACGAAGAGGGCTGAATAGCTTGGTTTACGCGGAAGGCCAATAAAATTCCAGACAAGGAATTTGCACCATCTACGTTGGGCCACCGGCGCGCTTGAATATCTAAGGGTGCTTTCGCCTTAAGCTCCCCTTTGGTGCGGGTCTTAACAGCCGGGGCAAGTAAGTAGACCTGGCGAGCCTCGCGCCCCAGATGGAGATTCAGCCTGAAGTTAAAGTAAAGAGCAGAGAGAGGGAAGGGAGAGAAGAGGAGAGAGAGAGACATGGGGGGAGCCAGAGTCCAAGAAACCAGGCCGAGAGACTAGTTTCGAGAACTGATCCGATCCTTTTATTGTTCAGAAGGCCTTTTATACTTTTGATAAAACATGGAGATCAACGGTAACACAGAATTATGTAGCGTTCGCAGCCCAGACTCTTTCTATACATCATTTTGTATACAAAAGGTCTCAGGTGATTTACATTATCTTCTGGCCAAGAAGCTTGTTAACACTTTTTAGCTCTCTTCCTTAATGAATGTTGATTTTGTTTCCCCTGAAGTGTTTTTCTTTAATTTGCATCTCCTTAAAGCATTAAAGTTACATCTCTATAGAACAAAGGTGCAGTGGGATATAACAAAGAAGGTACTTAACTCAAAGATCTAATGTTGCTAATACCAGGTCTACTACTTGTTTTTTCTTATATACAACTATATCTAAAAATAAAGGATATGAAAATTTGGGCAGCAAGCATTGACTCAACAAATGAAACTTTTAATCAGTCCTATTCTAAAGATTTTGACTCTTCGGAAGCCCCTACATTCCTAGGATGTTTTAAGCTTCCTGTGCTCCTGCAGTCAGGAGGCCTCAACAATCACACTCGCAGAGTCCTGCAGGCAGGCTAGAAAGCCATCGGAGGGGTTTTTAGATTGAAACACTCTTTCAAATGCAGAAGACTGAACCCTGAATTGACTTTTTCCAGAAAATGTCAGAAGAGTGGAAAAGCAGAGCACAAAAGCCGGCAGATTTTTGTTGGGGTACATGCTTAGGAATTTCCAGAAGGGGTCGCCTGAAGTCTGAGCACGCCTTGCGAATGTCAGCTTCCCTTCCTCATGACCTTGTCACGGGCGGGATTCCTCACTCTGGCTCCCGGCATCTCACCCTTTTTAATTTTAAATATATTGATTATTTATGTTTAAAATCAGGTGCAGTTCGGTCTCGAGATTCCGAATGCTCTGCCGAAGAATCTAGACAATATAGGGAAGTATGATTATGAGGAGCAAGATTATAGACAGTAGACAGAACAGTCTTCAGAAATGAAGTTAGAGAAAGTGTGGGAAAAGTCATTGGCTTCTCCTGCGGTGGTAAATCTAATCGGGAGTGTTCCAAGGTCTGAATCTGATTATGAAGTTTCCCTAAGTCTAAACTAATATCTGAGCTGTTCCAAAATACCTAAACCTTGATTTTTTAAATATTGGGCATTTTACACTTGTTGAGTCAATGATTGCTGTTGTGTACAATAAGTTGTTGTAACACAGCAAGAACATAATTATCATATCAATAAGTTTGTTACAGTTATAGGACATCTTTAAAACCACAGAAGAGCAGACATTACTTTGAGGAGTTAAACAAGATGAAAACATCCATGGTTCACAAGTCGCTACATTAGGTACATTAAGTTTTCTGGAATCATTGGTGAAAAGAAGAACATAAGGAGAGGATAGACAAGCCAAAATAGAGTAAATAGAGTCATTTTCTGGTTGGAGTTTGTGCTGCAGCAGCTGTTAGTCCTGCCGGGATCTTGATGTTTCTTTTGCCTCTTTGCCGGTAGGAGCAGCGGCGGCCTTCACCCCGCCCTCTGACACTGGCGCTGTTATGGGGCTGCGAGTGCGGTGCACTGGGTTCCGTCAGTCAGGCTGGCCCGCCCGCAGCTTTTGGTGCGCGGCTGTTTCCGCGGTGGTGGTGGCAGAGAAGTTCCCTTTTTCTTTTTGTGGCGAATCAGTCTGTCGCGGGATCCAAGTTGACGAATCTGCACCCTGTGGAAAAAAATATAAACACTTCCCTCGACCCGCAGTAAATTTTGGGTCGGGATCTTTTTGTTATCTGGAGGAGATCTTTTTGCTTTACTAATGGCTTTTATTTTACTGTTTCAAACGAATCAGCATTTAACTTATTACAAAGGAGAACATGTTGTAAAATCTGATGGGGGGAAAACTATACTTAATTTCTCTCTTTTTAATTTTTGAATTAACAAAGCACGTGAGGGTAAATGATGCAAGATCTGATCACAAGAATTTCCTATAGCAATCTGCCAATCATCAAACATTTGAAAAGCATCAAGTTGTTCTCTGTTATATGGAAGTGCAATTTTTTGATGGTTCTTTATTAAACAATTTAATAAATCAGTATATTTGAATTAATCTTTTTAATTAACATGTCAGTAATTTTTCCTTAGGCAGAGGCCACTGTTCCACCCACACCGGATCTTGAAATTTTCATGTAATGGGGTAGGCAGCAAAAACAATGGCCTTCATTATAAATTTGGATATCCCAATCCAGTATATAGCTTGCAAAGGAGTTGGGCAAATTAGCTCAATTATTCTTGTCTGTTGTTTACCCAATCCTTTTGATGGATCATAGCCGATCTGCAGCATCTGAGAGGTCACTTTATCATCAGGGCTAAAAAGTAACACTCCCATTTGAGATAGCATGTCCCTCCCCCCACAGGGTAAGGGGGAGTGAAGGGACTACATACGGTTTGGAAAGTTCCACGGGTGTCCTCAAATTGCCAATCTAAAATTTTTGCACTTTTGGCTACTGTGGGGGCTCTTCCTATCCCCACCAAGTTATTTTCAGTAGTATGTGTGGGCCAGGAGGTGGCCAGGAGCTAGGCCAGTCTTTTCCTGAAATGCAAGAAACGTCTGCTCCTGTGTCTAATAACCCCACAATAGACTTGCCATTAATCAGAATAGTTTTCATAGGCCGTTTCTGAGTAATTTTTGTTATCCAAAAAACCATATCACTAGACCCAAATATAAGAAGCAAGAAAAGAGGTGTTACACAATATCTTTATAAGCTTTTCTAATGATCTTTTTATAACCCAAATCTGGTCTATAGCCTTTTAGATGACAAGTAACCATTTAATCTTAGCTTGAAAACTTCCAGCAACGGGGAGCTCACTATTCACCAAGGTTTTAAACTCTCTCTCACCTCTTACTCTATAGCATTTTTATCCTGCATACCACTTTTTCTAACTCCTTTTCAGTAGTATATGTTGGCCAGGAGCTGCGCTAGTCTCTCAGCAATGTAAGAAACGTCTTGTCTATTGTCTAACAGCCATGACATTTTATATCTTTGAATTAAAAAATCTTTTAAAGGCCTAGAAGCTGCAATTTTTTGCACCCAAAAAGCTAGATCTAGATCCTCTGGGGCTTTTTTTGTCTGGTTTTTCTGTTTGGTAATAAGGTAAAAGCAAAAGCTGTGCTATTATTTTTTTTTTAATTTTTATTAATTGCACAGTTTTAGCAGGTGGCGAGATCAAAACTTCAGTTTTTTCAGTATAATCAGAATTTACTACACAAGACACTACCGAAATTTCTTGAAAAGAAAGCAAGCTATGCCCCAGTACAAGTCTTACAATGTCCTCAGGCAGGGGACTAGCCACTCTCATTGGAATCTGAGTCACTGGCACATCAGGGGTTAATATTATTGAAGTGGTGGAACTGAGGTCTAGGCCTGAGCTACCTGGGGTTGTTTGGTACGGGTTGTTGTGTCTGTTTAGCAGGACATTTTGGCAAAACATGTTCTATTTGGCCTCAAGAGAAACATTTTGCATTTGTAAAGTCCTTTTTATTACGAATATTTTTTTTTCTGTTTTTCTTCCTTTTTCTTTTTTTTTTTTGTGGGTGAGGCCCCTCCTGAGGGGATTTTATGCAAGGAGCAAGCTCTGTTTTAAAAGCTCTTTTGCTCAAAAATATTGTCACTATCGTTTTCAAACTTAAGCAATGTTCTGGGAGGCTTTGGATATAAAGTGGGGAGTTCTTAAGCCCTGGGGAGGCGCAAGCAGAGGTTGCAGTGGTCGCCTTAAATAAGATAACTTTTTTAAAGGTTTGGTTTGTGTAGAGGGGGAGGGGGCTCTCCAGGGCGCTCGGCCGCTGCGTCCTGTAAGCACCCTCCTTCCTCGGGAGGAAGAGGAGTCTCTCTCCTTTTGTTTGCCAATGGCAGAAAATACGATCTGCATAGAAGGTGGAGACCCACTACCATTTACCGCTATAGCCTCTCCCATAGGCTATCTAACAGCCTCATGACAGGGGTCCAGAACATTTGTAATCATATTTTACAGAGCAAAAGCATTTACAGGCCCATGCAAAGTATAGTAAGTTTTTAGCTGTTTTCCTACTCTCTCCCAGGTGTCTAAGTTAACAGTGCCTTCTTCTGGAAACCAGGGACACTGTTCTTGTACAAAGGAAAAAAATGAATGAATATTGGAATTTTTAACTTTAATTCCTCGTTTAGTTAGTAACTGCAAGATTACTCCTATAAAAAGCTGTCTTTCTTTTGATTCACTGTTACCCATGTCAGAAAATTAAGTCTTATAGAAAAGTCTACCTCAACAAAAGGTTTTACCTCTGGCGAGGGGGGTTTTGTTTTTAACCCTAGGATAGCAGGTTTCTTTTCAACCTCTAGAGCACCAGGTTTCTCTTAAACCCTTGAACACTTCCACTCTTCCTCACCCTGTCTATCCTACAGGGGGTCCGCGCACCCTGAGTGGGTCCTAGCCGTCCCGAACCTCAACACAGGGGGAGTACCGAAAGTACTCCGGGGGGAGTGATTAAGTCACTCGGGGGGGAGCAACAGAGAGTGCTCCGGGGGGCAACGGGAGGGCTCCGGGGGGCAGCAGAGAGTGCTCCGGGGGGGAGCTTTTGCTCCGAGGAACCTACCTTCGAATAGCCTGTTCCGGGCGCCACTTGCCGGGGTCCTGGCCGGGTGGATCCAGGGAATTCGAAGGGTGGACGGCGTTGGCGTGGAAAGACTTGTTTGTTTATTAATGTAAGATTAGATTAAGAAACTATAGTGTGTACTAAGAAGATTAAGTGGAGGAAGAGGGCTGAATAGCTTGGTTTACGCGGAAGGCCAATAAAATTCCAGACAAGGAATCTGCACCATCTACGTTGGGCCACCGGCGCCGCCCGCTTGAATATCTAAGGGTGCCTCGCCTTAAGCTCCCTTTCGTGCGGGTCTTAACAGCCGGGGCAAGTAAGTAGACCTGGCGAGCCTCCGGGCCCCAGATGGAGATTCAGCCTGAAGTTAAAGTAAAGAGCAGAGAGAGGGAAGGGGAGAGAAGAGGAGAGAGAGAGACATGGGGGGAGCCAGAGTCCCAAGAAACCAGGCCGAGAGACTAGTTCGAGAAACTGGTCCGATCCTTTATTGTTCAGAAGGCCTTTTATACTTTTGATAAAACATGGAGATCAACGGGTAACACAGAATTATGTAGCGTTCGCAGCCCAGACTCTTTCTATACATCATTTTGTATACAAAAGGTCTCAGGTGATTTACATTATCTTCTGGCCAAGAAGCTTGTTAACACTTTTTAGCTCTCTTCCTTAATGAATGTTGATTTTGTTTCCCCCGAAGTGTTTTTCTTTAATTTGCATCTCCTTAAAGCATTAAAGTTACATCTCTATAGAACAAAGGTGCAGTGGATATAACAAAGAAGGTACTTAACTCAAAGATCTAATGTTGCTAATACCAGGTCTACTACTTGTTTTTCTATATACCAACTATATCTAAAAATAAAGGATATGAAAATTTGGCAGCAAGCATTGACTCAACAAATGAAACTTTTAATCAGTCCTATTCTAAAGATTTTGACTCTTCGGAAGCCCTACATTCCTAGGATGTTTTAAGCTTCCTGTGCCTCCTGCAGTCAGGAGGCCTCAAACAATCACACTCGCAGAGTCCTGCAGGCAGGCTAGAAAGCCATCGGAGGGGTTTTTAGATTGAAACACTCTTTCAAATGCAGAAGACTGAAACCCTGAATTGACTTTTTCCAGAAAATGTCAGAAGAGTGGAAAAGCAGAGCACAAAAGCTGGCAGATTTTTGTTGGGGTACATGCTTAGGAATTTCCAGAGGGGTCCCTGAAGTCTGAGCACGCCTTGCGAATGTCAGCTTCCTTCCTCATGACCTTGTCACGGGCGGGATTCCTCACACTGGCTCCCGGCAGCTTTCCCACAGGGCTGTCCCACGTGCCACCGTGGTGTGAGTCCATACTCGGCTTGAAAGTCGAGGCAGTGCAGGGAAAACAGGTTTCCCTGGAATGGACTGAGACATCTGGGGGACTCTGGAATGTGGCACGACCCTGGAGTTCCTCTCGCCTTTCCTGTGGAGAGCGCCTCCACTTGAGATGCGACGGGAAAGCCGGGAATTCTTTCCCGACCACGCAGGGAAAGTATCCCTCCTCTCTAGCTAGGAGGCGGAAACGGGTCTCCTCTGGATGTGGGCGGGACTCTCGTGCTTCCTGTCGAGTGGAGACGAGCATGTTGGGGAACTTCTTGAGTTGCAGCAAGGGTGTGAATGACCCTTTGGAAGTTCCAGAGTTTAGGTGTGATTAGCCTCGAGACCCTCAGCGGAAATGGGCCTCATCTCGCCAGGAGAGGAGAACCTCCTGGATTTTCTCGAGTTGCAGCAGATGCTCTCGACTTACGACGGTGACATCAGGGACCCCTCTCTTGTGGCCTCACGAAAGGGAAGTCCCCATGCGAGTTGCTCATGGGTCTCTCGGGATTCGTCTCCCGTCGATGCCGGGACCTAAGATCTTGTGTGGAGTCTGTGCCAAAACCTGAGGATTCCTCTCCAGTGCTGACATGTATCTTGGGGTATTTCTGGAGTCTCCCCAGGGGAGTCAGTCCTCGTCTCGAGTCGGGGCATGCACGTGAGCTTTCCTCCGAGCTGTAGCAGCAGTGTTGAGCTTCCCTTTGCGAGGATCAAGGGATCTGTGGCTTTCCCTCGAGCTTTCCCACGACGCTTTCCCACGACGCTTTCCCACAGGACTGTCCCACCTGCCACCTTGGTGTGAGTCGAACCTCTTCTTGAAAGTCGAGGCAGTGCAGGGAAAACAGGTTTCCCTGGAATGGACTAAGACATCTGTGGGACTCTGGGAATGGTGGCACGACCCTGGAGTTCCTCTCGCCTTCCCTGTGGAGAGCGCCCCTCTTGAGATGCGATGGGAACGCCGGAATTCTTTCCCGACCACGCAGGGAAAGGATCCCTCCTCTCGAGCTAGGAGTCGGAAACGGGGCTCCTCTGGATGTGGGCGGGAATCTCGTTCTTCCTCTCGAGTGGAGACTGGTATGTGGTGATCTGCTTGAATTGCAGAAAGGGTGTGAAGGACCCTTTGGAAGTTCCAGAATTTAGGTGTGATTAGCCTCGAGACACCTCAGCGGAAATGGGCCTCATCTCACCTGGAGAGGAGAACCTCCTGGATTTTCTAGAGTTGCGGCAGGTGCTCTCGACTTACAACGGGGACCTCAGGGACCCGCTGTGGTGGCGTCAGGAAAGGCCAGTCCCCATGCGAGTTGCTCGGGGTCTCTCGGGATTACTCTCCCGTCGATGCCGGGGCCTAAGATCTAGTGTGGAGACGGTGCCGGGACCTGAGGATTCCTCTCCAGTGCTGACATGGATCTTGGGGTACTTCTGGAGTCTCCCAGGGGAGTCAGTCCTCGTCTCGAGTGGGGGCATGCACGTGCGCTTTCCTCCCCAGCTGTTGCAGCAGTGTCACGATTCCCTTCAAGTGGATCAAGGGATCTTTGGCTTTCCCTCGAGGCTTTCCCGCGAGGCTTTTCCCACAGGGCTCTCCCACGTGTCAACGTGGTGTGAGTCGATCCTCGCTTGAAAATCGAGGCAGTGCAGGGAAAACAGGATTTCCTGGAATGGACTGAGACATCTGGGGGACGCTGGCAATGGTGGTACGACCCTGGAGTTCCTCTCGCCTTTCCTGTGGAGAGCGCCTCCTCTTGAGATGCAACGGGAACGCCGGGAATTCTTTCCCGAGCACGCAGGGAAAGGTTCCCTCCTCTCAGGCTAGGAGGCAGAAACGGGGCTCCTCTGGATGTGGGCGGGACTCTCGTGCTTCCTCTCGAGTGGAGACGGGTATGTCAGGGAACTTCTTGAGTTGCAGCAAGGGTGTGAAGGACCCTTTGGAAATTCCAGCGGTTAGGTGTGAATAGCCTCGAGACACCTCAGCGGAAATGGGCCTCATCTCGCCTGGAGGGGAGAACCTCCTGCATTTTCTCCAGTTGCGGCGGGTGCTCTCAACTTAAGACGGGGACCACAGGGACCCTCTCTGGTGGCCTCAGGAAAGGCCAGTCCCCATGCGAGTTGCACGGGGGCCTCTCGGGATTCCTCTAACGTCGATGCTGGGGCCTAAGACCTTGTGTGGAGTCGGTGCCGGAACCTGAGGATTCCTCTCCAGTGCTGACATGGATCTTGGGGTACTTCTGGAGTCTCCCCAGGGGAGTCAGTCCTCGTCTCCAGTGAGGGTATTAACGTGCGCTTTCCTCCGAGCTGTAGCACCAGTGTCGCGATTACATTCGCCTGGATCAAGGTATCTGTGGATTTCCCTCGAGGCTTTCCACGAGGCTTTCCCACGAGGCTTTCCCCACAGGGCTGTCCTACGTACCACCGTGGTGTGAGTCGAGCCTCAGCTTGAAAGTCAAGGGAGTGCAGGGAAAACAGGTTTCCCTGGAATGGACTGAGACATCTGGGGACTCTGGGAATGTGGCACGACCCTGGAGTTCCTCTCGCCTTTCCTGTGGAGGGCGCCACCTCCTGAGATGCGTCGGGAACGCCCGGGCATTCTTTCCCGACCACACAGGGAAAGGATCCCTCCTCTCGAGCTAGGAGGCGGAAACGGGGCTCCTCTGGATGTGGGCGGGACTCTCGTGCTTTCTCTCGAGTGGAGACGGGTATGTCGGCGAACTTCTTGAGTTGCAGATATGGTGTGAAGGACACTTTGGAAGTTCCAGAGGTTAGGTGTGATTAGCCTGGAGACACCTCAGCAGAAATGGGCCTCATCTCGCTTGGAGGGCAAAACCTCCTGGATTTTCTCGATTTGGGGCAGGTGCTCTCGACTTACGACGGGGACATCAGGGACCCGCTCTTGTGGCCTCACGAAAGGCCAGTCCCCATGCGAGTTGCTCATGGGCCTGTCGGGATTCCTCTCCATTTGATGCCGGGACCTAAGATCTTGTGTGGAGTCTGTGCCAAAACCTGAGGTTTCCTCTCCATTGCTGACATATATCTTGGAGTACTTCTGGAATCTCCCCAGGGGAGTCACTCCTCGTCTCAAGTGGGGGCATGCAAGTGCGCTTTCCTCCGAGCTGTAGCAGCAGCGTTGAGCTTCCCTTCGCGAGGATCAAGGTGTCTGTGGCTTTCCTCGAGGCTTTCCACGACGCATTCCCACGACGCTTTCCCACCAGGCTTTCCCACGAGGCTTTCCCACAGTGATGTCCCACGTGCCACCGTGGTGTCAGTCGATCCTCGGTTTGAAAGTCGAGGCAGTGCCGGGAAACAGGCTTCCCTGGAATGGGACTGAGACATCTGGGGGACTCTAGGAATGGTGACACGACCCTGGAGTTCCTCTCGCCTTTTCCTGTGGAGAGCGCCTCCTCTTGAGATGCGAAGGACGCCAGGAATTCTTTCCCGAAGACGCAGGGAAAGGATCCCTCTTCTCGAGCTAGGAGACAGAAACGGGGCTCCTCTGGATGTGGGCGGGACTCTCGTGCTTCCTCTCCAGTGGAGATGGGTATGTCGGGGAACTTCTCGAGTTGC